>NW_023606322.1:0-120001 GCF_013339745.2 Dermacentor silvarum
CAGCCTGGCAGGGACCCGATATCCGGACAGCGGAAGGCCACCTAATAACGCCGATTGGAATCTGCACAGCGCGAGTCACGGTAAACAACCGCACTTACCCGGCGAGCTTCGTAATCCTGCAGCACTGCTCCAGGGATGTCATCCAAGGCATGGACTTTATAAATCAACACGGTGCAGTCATCGACTTAAGGTCCAAGTCGATAACGCTTTCAACGCACAACGCGATACCACCGGATACAAGCATAAGTTACCATGGCTTGAATGTGCTTGAAGAACAAGGCACCGTTCCGCCTCGCTCCAGCGTAATGATTTCCGTCAGTACCGAAGTGCCTGCAGACATGGAGGGCGTAATCGAGGGCGATCGTCACTTACTGCTCGACCGTGAAATTTGCGTTGCTAGACGCATAGCTGAGCTACGTGAAGGGAAATCAAGAGTGATGCTCACGAACTTCAGCCACGAATACAAGCACATTAACAAAGGCACCATGGTCGCCTACATCGACGAAATAGTACAAGCCAGCAGTGCTTTCGCCTTCACAGATTCCAGTGCACCTGCAACGACGACTATAGTACCTGAACCAACTTTCGACGTCAATCAGAACCTTCCCAGGCACAAGAAAGAACAACAAAAGGCTCTGCTCCTGCAATACGAGGACTGCTTCTCGTCGTCGTCAAAAGTTAGACAAACTCCTGTCGCCAAGCACCGCATCACAACCGACGAAAATGTCCGGCCACTCCGTCAGAGCCCGTACCGAGTTTCGGCGCGCGAACACGAGGCCATATAGCAACAAGTCGACGAAATGCTACGTGACGAGATCATCCAGCCGTCCAAGAGTCCGTGGGCGTCCCCCGTGGTGTTAGTGAAGAAGAAGGATGGAACCCTACGTTTCTGCGTCGATTATCGTTGCCTCAACAAAATCACGAAGAAGGACGTATACCCCCTCCCACGGATTGACGACGCCTTCGATCGACTCTACAACGCAAAGTATTTTTCTTCGATGGACCTCAAAACCGGCTACTGGCAAATCGAAGTCGACGAGAGGGACCGGGAAAAGACTGCCTTTATAACACCAGACGGACTGTTCGAGTTCAAGGTCATGCCGTTTGGTCTTTGCTCGGCGCCTGCCACTTTCCAACGTGTCATGGATAGTACTGGCAGGCTTGAAGTGGCAGACTTGTCTCGTCTATTTGGACGACGTCGTTGTGTTTGCCTCAAGCTTCAAGGAACACCCCCGGCGCCTTGAAACAGTTCTTCAAGCAATCAAGACCTCCGGACTCACGTTGAAGCCAGAAAAGTGCCGCTTCGCATATGAGGAGCTCTTGTTTTCGGGCCACGTCATCAACAAGTCTGGAGTGCGCCCCGACCCTCAGAAAACTGCAGCCATCTCCAACTTTCCTCCGCCCGCTGACAAGAAGGCAGTGCGTAGATTTCTTGGACTGTGCGCCTATTACAGGCGCTTCGTCAAGGATTTTTCACGGATCGCTGAGCCACTGACGTATCTCAAGAAGGCCGACGTCGAGCTCAAGTGGGAGACGCCGCAAGTCGAAGCATTTGAAGAACTGAAGCGACGCCTGCAATCGCCGCCAATACTTGCGCATTTCGACGAAAATGCCGATACCGAAGTCCACACCGACGCAAGCAGCGTAGTACTCGGCGCCGTGTTTGTGCAGAGGACTGACCGACTAGTAAGGGTTGTATGTTACGCTAGCAGGTCGCTATCGAAGGCGGAAGCAAATTATTCCACAACAGAAAAGGAGTACCTCGCCATCATCTGGGCTACATCAAAGTTTCGCCCCTACCTCTATGGCAGGCCCTTTAAAGTTGTGAGCGACCACCACGCCTTGTGTTGGCTAGCTAACTTGAAGGATCATTCAGGTCGCCTCGCACGATGGAGCCTGAGACTTCAAGCATTCGACATCACCGTCGTTTACAAATCCGGACGAAACACGCTGACGCCGATTGTTTGTCTCGCGCCCCCGTCGAACCGCCGCCACAAGACGACCAGGATGACGACACTTTCTTGGGACCCATCAGTGCCGACGAATTCGCCGAACAGCGAGCCGACCCGGAACAAAGGAGCCTTGTAGACTACCTGGAAGGCAATACCGTCATTGTGCCGAAGGCGTTCAGGCGAGGATTGGCGTCGTTCTTCTTGCAAAACGACATTCTCCTAAAGAAGAACTCGCCTCTACGAGCCAACTACCTCCTCGTGGTACCCTCAGCATTGCGTCCAGAGGTTATGCAAGCTCTCCATGACGACCCAACGGCTGGACATCTCGTTTTTTCCCGCACTCACGCGAGGATACAAGAAAAATACTACTGGCCTCGCCTCTCTGCTGACGTCGTCCATTACGTAAGGACATGCCGAGACTGTCAGCGACGCAAAACACCGCCGACAAGGCCAGCCGGGCTTCTACAGCCGATCGAGCCACCTCGCCGACCGTTCCAGCAGATTGGCATGGACTTACTGGGGCCTTTTCCGACGTCGACGTCCGGGAATAAATGGATCGTCGTAGCTACGGACTATGGATCGTCGTAGCTACGGATCCTGCGATACAGCCAGACAAGCCATCGCCGCACCACCGTCTACCCCCGCAGACGAATGGCCTCACCGAGCGCCTAAATAAGACCATCGCCGACATGCTGGCAATGTACGTCGACGTCGAACACAAGACGTGGGATGCCATCCTTCCGTACGTGACCTTCGCATACAACACGGCTGTGCAAGAAACGACGCACATGGCGCCGTTCAACCTGGTCTACGGAAGGAACCCGGCAACGACGCCTCACGCCATGCTACCGGACGTCGTTGACGAAGAAAATCTCGACGTTGCCACCTATTTGCAGCGTGCCGAAGAAGGTCGACAGCTCGCCCGCCTGCGCATCAAGAACCAGCAGAGAACCGACAGCCGACACTACAATCTTTGACGACGCTACGTCGAGTACCAGCCCGGAAACCGTGTTTGGGTCTGGACTCCGATACGCCGACGAGGACTTAGCGAGAAACTCTTACATCGCTATTTCGGACCATATAAGATCATGCGACGTATTGGCGCACTGGACTATGAGGTCGTGCCAGACGGCATTTCGCAATCAAAGCGGCGCCGCGCACGACCCGAAGTCATCCATGTGGTGCGTCTTAAGCCTTTCTACGCCCGCTGACGAACTTAGGTACTTTGTTATTTTGTTTTATTTTTCTTTATTACGCGTGGTTTTGTTTTCGCTTTCACATTTGTTTGTAGCATCGGGTCGATGCTTTTTAAGGGGAGGGTATTGACACGTATACATGTTTATCTTTCACCGGTGGCCGCTTTCCACCGGCTAACAAATGTTCAGCGTTATCGCTCGGCGCAGGACGCGCCTGTATCGGAAGTTTCTAGAACGTTATCGATGCTTCTTTCCATTGCCTGTTTTCACCGACGCTTATGTTATCTGATTGCATGACTGACGCGAATTGTCTAGAGCTTTCTGGAAGACACGCGGGCATCAGGGATTAATCTAGAACCTTCAATGACTCAGGTATAAAAGCCGACGCGTTTCGCCGCTGATCAGATTTTCGACGATCGCCGACTGTGTTCACCGCTATCGTTGTGCTTTGAGTGTACCTTGCTTTTGTGGGCACAGGTTCGCCCAATAAACAACCAGTTTCGTCGTACACAGTTTTACGACTGTTTTCTTCAGCGTCACTACTACGTGACAATATTTTTGGCTGGCTATAATACCTTCAAAAGAGGTTGCAGGTGTAACAATAGAAGAAGAGCCACGTCAATATTAATTTTTCTCGAGGTCGATTTCTTGCCGCAGACAAAAATGACCGTGATCTCTTTTCAGTAAATAAAATTTCGAGCAATGTTTAAGTCGATGGCCTTGATCAGCCGAGTGCTCATCGAGATTGAACCAGCCAGCCGCACGTCGCCTTCCTCTTCTCCTCCCGTCTTGGATGCGCCACGTCCTGTTGAGGCGTAACACAAGAAGGCACAGAAGGGTGACAGAAATTAAAAATAAAGATCATTTATGCACAATTTTATTACAAGTTGGGAAATAATTGGAATGATACAGTAAACATCAAATACTGGGGCTATGCAAGAAAGGTAGGCTAACCCGTATTGGTGAACCAGAAGCGGTCCCCATCTCAAATCGCTCGTTATTAAATTCTACCCGAAAAGTCACCGAGCAAATCGTTCACCCGGGTGCGAATGCAAGAAACCAATTGCCATCGTAGGGGAAGCCACCAGAATGTAGAATATTTCAACCTTGTTGCGGGCCGGAATGTGTTGTAGAATATCGGTAATATACCGATAATGTTACCTGTGCCGGCACTTAGCAAGCAACACCATAGCACTCGGCTATTCTCGGCTGAATTGACATATCAAACGCTTCAACAATAGGTAGGGAGGTACAACTTTATTCGACAATAGGTGTCGTTCAAGGGGGGAGGTAGTCTGTCAGATCGTGCCTGACAGCCGCCTCCCCGGCTCTGTCCACGGCCCGGAGCTGATCCTCCAGGCTGGTCCCGGCGAGGATATTATTCCATGCCCGGGATGAGGGAGTGGCCATGAAAGAGTGTGTGGGTGGGGGGGTCCTTCCGGCAGTCCCAGATAATGTGCTTCAATAATAAAAACACTTTCATTTCATCTATCATCGTGCAGCCACGTCTCATTCACGCCTATGAGGGGAGTGACAAGAGGTTACTGTATTGTCAGTAACCTTTCCACAAGCTTCTGAGGTTTTATGTGGTGGTATTAGTCGGCCAGGAAGCAGAAGTACATAAAGAGCGCCCGACCACTTTGGCAAAATTGGTAGTAGATCCATACAGGTTGTCGAGCACATTATCAATAAGCGTATGGTCAAAGCGTATACGTACAGAATAACTATCACTGCAAGATTACAAGCTTGCAACCTATAGTTACGGATAGTGCAGGCCAACTTCAAGGAGTCTTCTCTAATGTTATGGGGAACGAGCTCTTAAACTTGGTATGCCAACAGCAGTGCAGGGACACACAGGCTAGTAAACAGAGGAAACAGTTAGCAGCAGAAGATGCTCCGAATTGGCATCAGCATAGCCAGCTCATCAGAGGGCATACGTCTCCAGTTTCTCACGTGACTGAGCACTGTCATGCCACAACAAAGGAACGCATGCCCTCCTTGCAACGCGAATGGCCACGGACAGAACTTGGCTGAATGCATCGAATAAAGCTAACGGTGATAAACGCGCGCGTATCTTATCCCCCCCCCCCTCCAAAAAAAAAATCTGAGGACACCTAAGCACTTCTTATGAGTTTTGAATGCGAAAGAAGTAATGTCCAATTGACCGCCGCTGAGCGGTCTTCCGAGTTTAGCACGGTGAGATATGTTTGTGTTAATACGCGTGCCGCCCGCCGTGTAATGAAAGAGTCGACGACGATGGCGGATTTCGCTGCCTGCTTCTTCGCTCGATTTGCTGTGTTCTTATACTCGCATACTTCGTCTGCGGTGTACTAGCATAGACGGCCATATTTCGCTGCAGCCGAGGTTGCAGCCGCCGACGATGTAGATGTTTCAGACTCACTAGCGCACCCAGGATCTCTTCCAGGAGGGAGGGGGGTTCATTTTTGTGGTGGGGGGGGGGGAGCAAGCACTTTGCATACTATGCAGTTTCCTTGCTTTAGCCAGAGGAATAATGACTAATAATTATAATAATATTGTTACGTAAAACGACACAAGGCAGGACTATTTACGCTGTATTTACAGTATGTGAGAGACACAGTAGCCAAGATGGTGGACAGCCACCAAGCACCAGAGAGAACCGTCTTCTTCCTTGTCTGCCTCAGGCTGAATGTCTCTCTCGTAGCATTACCCCCGGCGGTGGAATCGCCGTCTCGGCGAACTTCACACATTGTCGTTAGAAGGGGGGTAGTAGGCTTTCAGTCTGCTGACGTGAACTATGTCACTGGGAGCGATCGCAGGCGGTAAAGTCGGAGATACGGGAACAATCTCGTAGGTGACATCCGTGACCTGGCGCACGATTCGTTAAGGACCCGTGTATGGTGATAACAACTTCTGAGACAAGCCAACACGACCGAATGGAAACCACAGGAGAACTAAGGCACCAAGGTGACCAGCAGTTGGTTCGTTGTGAAGCTCATGCAGGACCGTTGAACGCAGATGTTTAGGCACAACGAGAAGCAGCTCAGGGCCATCTGATTGGACGTTGCGACGATAAAGTGTGCCATTCACGAGGGCGACACGCGCAGTGAGGCATCGTTAGGTGCGGATTCCAGACAGTCAATCAGCGATCGCAAAGAAGCATCACGACGTTGTTCGTCACCAATCTAGACAAACTGAGACATAGACATAACGCAGGGGTTAGGTTCGATGTCTGATCCGTCTGGTTGGTCAACAGGGTAGCGGGACAAGTATTCCGCGTCCAGATGGAGGCGGCCAGACTTGTAGGTAACGGAGTAAGAGTACTCCTGAAGGCGCAGCGCCCAACGACCAAGGCATCCCGTGGGGTCCTTCAGTGAAGAAAGCCAACAGAGAGCGTGATGACACTGACAACACGGAAAGGGCGACCATACAAGTAAGGACGGAATTTCGAAACCGCCCAGACAAGGGCAAGACATTCCCGTTCTGTAATAGAGTAATTGCGTTCAGATTTCGATAGGAGACGACTGGCGTACGCAATAACACGATCAATGCCTCGTTGGTTTTGGGCTAAAATTGCACCGATGCCCTGACCACTAGCGTCTGTGCGCACTTGCGTGGGAGCAGCAGGGTCAAAATGGGCAAGAATAAGTGGAGTCATTAGGGCGGCGATGGGCTCAGAGAAGGCGACAGCTTGTAGGGGACTCCAAAAAAACGGGACGTCTTGTTTGAGAAGGTCAGTGAGTGGACGTGCGAGCGCTGCAAAGTTTATCACGAGACCGCGAAAGTATGAACACAGCCCCACGAAACTACGAACGTCATGGAAAGACCGTGAAACGGAGAAGTTCGTGACAGCGCTTACCTTCGCTGGATCTGGTCGGACACCGGAAGCGTCAACGAGGTGGCCTAGCACAGTAATTTGACGAAGAGCGAAGTGGCACTTCGAGGAATTTAGCTGGAGGCCAGCTCGTCGGAACATTGCTAGAATAGTCGAAAGCCGCTCAAGGTGTGTTGTGAAAGTGGGGGAGAAAATTATCACGTCGTCCAAGTAACATAAACATGTCGACCATTCAAATCCTTGAAGCAGTGTGTCCATCATTCTCTCAAAGGTGGCTGGTGCGTTGCAGAGGCCGAAAGGCATGACTTTGAATTGGTAAAGGCCGTCAGGGGTCATGAAGACGGTCTTCTCGTGAACCAGGTCGTCCACAGCGATTTTCCAGTAGCCATATAATGACACCAAGGATCATAACGATGTTGATTTCTTCAGCGTTTTACGCAAAGTAATTTAAGCGTGAATGAATAAATACAAGACAGGGATAGAGTGTTTTGGTTAATGAGTAAAATGCGACCTTAAGCCACATCCTGAATTGTAATGGCAATGTGAACAGAGCACTGAAGCTACACAAACGTTGGACTGGTGGGGCTGCACGCTTTGGGGGGTCGGGGGGGAGGTTTAACTCGGCCTGAGGGGGGGGGGGGTTACAACACCGGAAACCCCCACCCCCCCGTCGGTGCGCCACTCAGACTCCATACCGGTAAATGCTGCCCTAGCCAGCAAGTGTGTGGTCGCGTCACGCCAGCGCCTCACGCGCTTGTAAGATGGTGTGGCAGCCAATGGGAAGTTAGGTTCTGTTTTTTCGCTGCTACAGACGCCGCCGGCTTTTCCGCTCAATGAGCCATTTGTTGCTTTCAAATGAAAATTCCTGCTATTATCGTGATCTCCCTACCGGGCGGTGTCAGGATATTTAAGTAGCACTATGAAAGTGCCGTAAATATCCGTAAGAGCCCTCCACTACGGCGTGCCTCATAATCAGAACTGGTTTTGGCACATAAAACCCTAGAACGAACGAACGAACGAAACAAAGTACCGTAGCACTACCTGGCCAGTGCTGGTTCCCAATAGTCTTTTAGATTGGAAAACTCCTTCAGTACTATTATTTTATCAGTAAAATTAAACTACTGGACGTCACAGGGATTGCGGTATCTGGTCAATATTACCAATTCTTCACGGCCTTTTAATACGTGGGTACTGGATTTCAAGTACATCCACCAACCATGTTTGACAACGATATATCGTTATTTTCGTCTCATACTTGCAGAAATCCGTGCCAGGTAATACTGTTTCAAAACACGTGCTTGCACAAGCTTATTAACTGTGTTAGTTAGGTTACCCTGAAGCTATTTATGTTTGTCATTTATACTGGTGTCAATAGCTTCAGCTCAATCATATATATCATCATCGTCATTATAATCAGCCTATTTTTATACCCACTTCACGATGAAGGCCTCTCTCGGAGATCTCCGATTACTCCTTTCTTGGTCTACTTAATTCCAACTTGCGGCTGCAAATTTCCTAATTACCTCATTTGTCCACCTAATTTTCTACCGTCCTAGACTGTTCTTCCCTCCCATGGCACCTATTTTCCAACTATAATGGTCTACCGGTTGTCTACATTACGCATTACATTTCCAACCAAGCTCCATTTTTTCTCTTATTGTCAACTAGAATATCGGATATCCCCGTTTGCTCTCTAACTAATCCCGCTCTCTTCGGGTCATTTAAGTTTACGCCTAACACTTTTCGTTCCATCACCCTTTGCGTGATTTTTAGCTTGTTCCCTTCGAGCTTGTTCGGAAACTACCAAGTTTCTGACCCATATGTCAGCAGCGATAGAATTTAATGACTGTGCACTTTTCTTTGTAACGAGAGTGATACAATCCCAGCCAAGATTTGGTAATGCCTACTGTATGCACCCAAACACATTTTTATTCTTCTGAAAATTTCCTTCTCATCGTCAGGGTGGTCTGTGAGTAATTGACCTGGATAAACGTACTCCTATACAGACTCTAGAATGTTGACTGGCGATCATAATTCTTGTTTTCTTTAGAGGCTATTGAGCATTACCTTCGTCTTTCTTCATATCCACCTTCAACTCCACTCTTGTACTTTCCCTGTTACTGTCCGCAATCATTTGTTGTAATTCGTCCCCACTGTTTCTGAACAGGACAAAATCATCTGGAAACCCCTGTTTGCTGAGATATTTACCGTTCATTCTACCTCCCAAGCCTTCCCGTTCTAATTGCTTGATTACGTTTTCTAAGCATGCTGTGAATCGCATCGGATAGAATGTGTCTCCTTGCCTGACCCCTTCCTTGATAGGAAACTTTCTAGTTTCCTTGTGAAGAACCGATGTAGCTGTAGAATATTTAAAGATATTTGCCAAGATATTCACGTGTGCCTTCTGTACTCCTTGATTATACGCAATGACTCTATGATTGCCGGTATCTCTAGTGAATCAAATGCCTTTTCATAATCTATGAAAGCCACATAGAAAGGTTGATTGTACTCCGCAGATTTCTCAAATACCTGATTGATGACACGGATGTAATCCATTGCAGAACATTGCTTGCTGTAGATACCCTGGTCGCTTGGTTGATTGAAGTCAACTATTGAATTTTCTCGGTGAATATCCTTATGCAATAGCCTGAAATCAATCTAATAGCCCTATACTTCTTCCATTGTTTAACACGTCCTCTCCTTATGGATTAATATAATGTTGGTGTTATTTCTCCAGCTCTGGGGTACACTTGAGGTCATAAGGCATCGCAAAGAAGAGCCGAAAGCTTTTGAAGTTGAACATATCCTACATCTTTGAATAAATCGACTGTTTTTCCATCTTCTACTGCAGCTTTTCCTCGGGTCATGTCTTGCAAGGCCCTTCTAACCTCATCACTAGTTAGATAAGGAGCCTCGGCATCCTGTTCATGACTACTTTGAATGAAGGTAGCTTGGCTGCTCTGCGCACTCTACAGGTCGGTACAGAATTCTTCCACTGCGTTTACTATATTTCCCTGTTTATCTTTCAGCGCATACATCTTGCCTTGTCCTATGCCAAGGTTCCTTCTCACTAGTTATAATTTCGAATATCCTTTACTTTCTTGTTCGTAAGTTCTGACCGCTCAATGAATTCTATCTGATCTCTTGAGTTTGACATTTTCATGCTTTGTCGCTTCTTTATTAGTTCCTTTGCTACTTGGAAGAACTTACCTTCTGGTTGCCTTGGTGCCTTACCTGCCACTTCAATTGCAGCTTCTAAAGTAAGCCTAGTTACGATTTCATTCTTTACCACCACGTTGTCTTCACCTTCCTGTTCTAAAGGTGCATATTTGTTTGCCAGCACCAGCCTGAATTGGCCTGCTTTTTCCGTTACTGCGTCTGGGTTGGCCTTTTTCTTCTCGACCAATTTTACTCTTTATCTCTTCAAATTGAGAGAAATCCTAGACCTCACTAAACTATGGTCACTGCACTTAACCCTACCTAACACTTATACGATCCTTCATTATGCTGGCATCGGCAGAGAGTATGAAATTTATTTATTTATTGTTCTGCATTAGTGTCTATTCAGGTCCACTTCCGGGCACAGCACTTCCTGAAGAAGGTATTTATTATTCAAAACCTGTTCTTTTTCGCGAATTTTATCATCATCTCTCCTCAAGTGTGCATAAAATCTATGCCGCATTTGCCGATTCCCTGTTCCTCTGCCTGCTTTTCCCTCACTTTTGCTTTTATGTCACCCATGACTATCGTATACTGAGTTTCACCTTTCGGGTTGCTGATTTAATACTTACAGTGAAGCAGTCTGTGGCTAGAGCTCCATGCATTTTTTGTATCCGTGAACAAATCGATGCATGCAAAAACTCAGCATCCAAATTTGATGCGAAGTCGCCTCATTATATGCAAAAGCTTATACGTCTCATCACTTTGATAAGCATTGTCAGTAGATTAGTTACCATCACCGGAGTATTATGTTTACAGCTCACCACTCTCCTAGTCACATCATCTTCAACGAGACGACCGATTACATATAAAATGAAAAATTGAGAAAAACACTTTAGCGGAAGCCTACTGATAGCCAGCAGTATATAGACTACACCAGTCATCACCCATGACGCTGCAAGCTAGGAATTTTTGTCGGACAAGCAAAACGAATAAGAAGAATATGTAGCAAAGACGACGATTATATCCACCACCTAAATGACCTTCAATTAACACTAGCGGAACGAAACTATCCACAAACTCCTCTCTACCGGGCTTATGACGTCGCCTCAATGTTAGAGAGGCAGTCGGCATTTGCTAAGAAAAAAACCTACACCAGAATCGGATGGACCGCCAGCCTTTATAACAAAATACTTATAATGCCATCCCAAGCATAACCAACACCCTACGAAAATACCACCCAATATTATCAAGTAACCAGCGTCTGAGAAAAGCGTTCCCGGATGTGCCAAGGGTTACCTATCACCGCAGCAGAAACTTTAGACGTGTTAGTGCGTGCAAAATTCAGCCAACCTCATTCCTCCGTAATAAAAGCATGCTATCGCCCCAGGTGCAAAACCTGCAGGCACATTAAAAGTGACCTTAAATCTAAAAGCACCGCAAATAGCTGTCCACACGAAGTGAAACTAGCTTTACATGCACTACAGGTTTTCCGGCCCAAGTTATACGTAGCACCAGCTGTTTTAGTCCAAGCGCCAGTCAATTAATCCATACGCCACACATTTATTCCCAGTGCCAACTAATTTAATCTACGCGCCGTGTATTTTAATCCTCACGCCAGTCAATTTAATCTAAAGTAAAGGTCCACTTGCGGGGTGTTATAGATAGTTCAAAATAACGACGAAATGTTATAATTTTGCACGGACCAAACATAACTGCAGAGAATTCTTGAAGAGCGTTGTCATGTGACTACAAAAATGCTTTGATTCATCATGGAAATAATGTACTGGTATGTACATTATTCCACAGCTACCTTGGTTCTCCACAGAGAAAGTAGAAAGTTACCTATCAAGAAAGGGGTCAGGCAAGGAGACACAATCTCTCCAATGCTATTCACTGCATGATTAGAAGTATTCAAACTCTTAGACTGGGAAGCTTAGGAGTGAGGATCAACGGCGAATATCTCAGCAACCTTCGGTTTGCCGATGATATTGTCCTATTTAGCAAAAATGGAGACGAATTACAGCAAATGATTGAGGACTTTAATCGATAAATTGGGTGGAAGATGAATATGCAGAAGACAAAGATAATGTTCAACAGCCTGGCAAGCGAACAAGAATTCAGGAGCACCAGTCAGCCTCTAGAGTCTGTAAAGAGCACGTTTATCTAGGTCAGTTACTCAAAGGGAACCCTGATCATGAGAAAGACATTCACAGAAGAATAAAATTGGGTTGGAGTGAATACGGCAGGCATCGCCAAATCCCGACTGGGAGCTTACCCCTGTCATTGAAAAGAAAAGTGTACAATCATTGGATTCTGCCGGTGCTAACCTATGGGGCAGAAACTTGGGGTTTAACAAAGAAGCTCGAGAACAAGTTAAGGACCGCACAAAGATCGATGGAACAAAACGTCTTAGGACTAACGTTAAGAGACAGGAAGAGGGCGGTGTGGATCAGAGAACAAACGGGATAACCGATATTCTAGTTGACATTAAGCGGAAGAAATGGAGCTGGGCAGGCCATGTAATGCGTAGGATGGATAACCGGTGGACCATTAGGGTTACAGAATGGATACCAAGAGAACGGAAGCGCAGTCGAGGCCGGCAGAAAACCAGATGGGGTGATGAAGTTAGGAAATTTGCAGGCGCAAGTTGGAATACGCTAGCACAAGACAGGGGTAATTGGAGATCGCAGGGAGAGGCCTTCGTCCTGCATTGGACATAAATATAGAGACTGATGATGATGATGATGTCCTTTATAATACTGCCATGAACAGGTCATGCAAAAACGCAGCTATTTCACTAGTTTTGCTGACATGCATTGAAACAAAGGGGCATCCAGCAACAAACCCTTCATTTATAAAGCTGATCAAAACAGGTGAAAAGCACGTCACGTGACATCTCATCTTTGTTTTCTACAAGCCCTGCTGACATGGATATCGAATGACTGAGCTTCTAACAAGCTTGTGGTCATAACCTCTTAAGGCCCCTCAGATCACGTGTAAGAGGGTGTCACGTGACCTCACGTAACATTCGCAAAGCCATTGCTGATTTCCAGCTATATTGACCTGGATATCAATCGATCGGCATTTGGATGAGCTCTGCGATAGTACCATGCACCAAGGGGACGTCAGGCCACTAGGTAGGATGTCACGTGATCTAGCGTAACTTTCGGAGCACAGGTGATTCACATACACACTGACATGGGTATCAAACGAACTGGAATCGCAAAAGCTATGCGATAGTACACACGTAGTGAGCGTCAAACCACGTCCGAAAGGCTGTCACGCGTAGTTTAGCTGGCCCATGCATGGTTCCCAGCCATACCGACATGGATATCAAACAATCGGACTTCGAAGAATATCTGCGATGGCACGCCCGTCGCGTACTTCTGACCACGTGAAAAAATGTCACGTGACGTCCCGTAACTTTCGCCAGGCTCTCATGGGTCCCCAACCACATGGATCCACATGGATCCCCAACCACACTTACATGGATATCAAATAAACGGGCTTGCAAGAAGCTCTGCACGTCTACCGACGAAAAGCACGTCTCATCCCGTAAAAAGCAATGCATTGGGTGATTCACGAAACGTTCAACAGCCATTGGGTCATTCACGAACATACTAACATGCATAATAAACAAACTGGAATCGAACAGCGCATTGTGATTGTTGCCACTTAAAACGGCGGAAACCGAGAAGAAAAGCGCGGCACGTGACTTCACGTAACTATGAATCGAACGTGACAGAGTGCTGAACCGACCGACATGGATATCACGGCGAGAAGAATTTACCTTGAAAGGAGGTGGTACTCATACAATAACTGAACTGGTAAAGCTTGCCATAATTTATTTTTCCGCGCACATGCACAGGAACACTGAAAGAACTGCGAATTCTGGTTTCGGTAGTTACTTTTCACACATTAACTATGCTATCTAATTGCTGTAGATTTCTCGTTACTTGGAAGGCTGTGCTGATTTGTGCATAATTACTGCACACTGACTGAACTGGAAAAAAAATAGTTTCACTTTTTTGCGTATTTTCGTATGTTCTTTTTCGTTTTTTTGTTCAAATTGTTCCTTATCTGTTATAAAGCAATAAATGATCAAAATTTGCACTATTATAACGAATACATGTCCTAACTTCGCAAAGTACGTATTTTCGTGGAGGTACAAATCATTAAGATTTTCGCATGACGTGGCTACGGAACTCGCCAACAGAATCTTTACGCTATGAAAATAGTACTTCAAGACTCTGCCAGTCAGCAACTTCGAAAGGGTATTCCCGTCTTATAAAATGCGTACTTACGGCAATATGTTGCAAGATCCCTGCTTGGCGTAATAGTTCAGCGGAAATCCGCTAGGTGGAGATAAGTAATTAAAGAAACTGAGACATCCACCCAAATGTAGCAATTTGCTACAATGGAAACCCAACCGGGTTCTTCGAAAGAAAGCCTCGCAGTTGAGGAAAAATTCGTCCTGGTCCGGGACTCGAACCCGGGACCACCGCCTTTCCGGGGCAGCTGCTCTACCATCTGAGCTAACCAGGCGGCTAGCAGATGGCAGGGCGAAGTCGAATTTGTCGACAACTCGAAGCAAAGGCTAGTGTATGACGTAATAGTTCAGCGGAAATCCGCTAGGTGGAGATAAGTAATTAAATGAAAACTAAGACATCCACCCAAATGTAGCAATTTGCTACAATGGAACCCAACCGGGTTCCTCGAAAGAAAGCCTCGCAGTTGAGGAAAAATTCGTCCTGGTCCGGGACTCGACTCCGGGACCACCGCCTTTCCGAGGCAGCCGCTCTACCATCTGAGCTAACCAGGCGGCTAGCAGATGGCAGGGCGAAGTCGAACTTGTGCTGCAGCTGGACAGCTTTATTACTTACCAAAAGACCGTTATAACACTATAATCGCATAAATACGCACGTTATTAGAAAACGATGCTGAAAACGTTTCTTTGAGCTATGCTTATTTGTTTATTCATTAATTTCTTTTCGGTGAACTATAATCTTGCGTAGGCAGGATATGCACGACAGTCCACAAGTGAATTGAGAAAGGCGAGCCAGCAAGGAGGTTTGCTTGGTTAAAGATACCACCAAATTGTCTAGTGTGTATGAGAAGCCGTGTACTCTTAGGAGGCTAAGATGACAATGTCATCTGCATGCGCATAGTCTCTTAAATAAGTAGCTCTAGATGTTTTTGTGTTTTGATATAGTGTTATATGACATGAAAGACTAATAATCTTATGACCGGAAATTCCGTTTTCAACACTGATCGCGCAGTCATCGAGGGAACTTCCAGCGAACATGAGGGCATCTCCTGTTTCAACGTATAGGCAACCGCACTTATTTATTTTTCATTGAGTTGCTTAGTTTTCTTTCTTTTTTGTTATTCGATTTGCAATAATATTCCAACCTCCCTTACCTTTCACTCATTCTTTCGTTCTTTTATTTACATGTTTACGCCCCTTTTTTCCATGAACACCATTTTTCTGCCGCCACTGTTATTCTCTCTCTCATAAATGATAGTTCACTGACCTCCATTGGTGCAGACACCCCCCCTCCCCCCCTTCCTCCATGTCTTGCAGGCCCCTTACACAAAATAGGAACCTACAATTACACGTCAACCGGCTAACACAAGGCGCTGCCTCAAATTCGTCCAGCAACTATCAGTAGCGCATTACCTTTCTTCTCAATTCTACACCGTCACCCCTAACACACTCTAGCTCGTTACCTCGCCCACCCGCCTTACCTTCTCTCCCCTTTAGAAGAACCGTACCTATACATACTGTGCCAAGCAGAGCATATGTCGCCTTGAAAAAGGGAAGTTCACTTGTCGAAACGTTGGCTCCTGCTCCTACCATGTTTTCGTGTTGCTCATTGTCTCGAATTTCCATCTCCCGCGTTCCCCGTGTTTTCTCTGAATCAAAAAATATGTGTATATGAGTCACTTAATGTAACACAGATAAAACATGTGTTTACCTGCCAAAAACTTCTGTCTATATCAGATAAATTATTAACTGCACTAAGCGAATATGAATTCAGCAGCAGCTCTTATAAACTATGAAGGCAGCCGGTAAATGAAAGAGAGAAATAATTTTATTATGCGAGAAAAACTCAGATGTCGGACCTCCACGATTAGTATGCAAATCTGCAAGAATGTCATATTGAGGTGAACCAGGCGTAGCTGCAGGACGCTGATTGTGGGAAGTATGTAACCCATTTACATGTTTTCATTCTTTCGGACTCTTTAGTTCCCACCAAATTGAGGTTCTCAAGACTGTATCACCTGTCAGAGCTTGTATCGCCAAAAATGTAACTGGTTACATGTAATCGGTTGCTCAGTTAAGTAGTTGAATAACAGCGAGCGTTACCGATTAAACAATGTGGTCACTAAATTATAACTATACCGTACGAGATTGATTGCAACTAATTATATTACATGCAATTCATTACATTAAAGTCAGCTTAGGATCCTGATCGGCTGACTCCGTGATCCAGGTTACCTACGCGTATTTTTGCACATACTAAGTCACAGATAAGCTTTCCTTTTGTGGCATTGTCCATGAATGGACCCAGTGCTACATACCGGATTGCACATATACCAGGACCGCACTTGTCTACTGGGAAAGTAGCACCCTATAGTCGAAAGAAAGGGCAAATGAAACTACGCTTTACAAAAGCACACTTTATATCAAAACTAGCAAACGGTTGCAGAACCTTCACTAGCAGACACCAGAGACTCAAAATTTGCTTGTTGAAGTAAAGAGGTAGGCTAACCGTTTTAGCGGCACGTCATAATTTCAGAGCGATAGCAATTATATGGTCCTTCCATGTGAATTTCCGCCTTCGTCGCCAGGGTGTTCCGTATAAAGCCCAAGTCCATTGTGGCCGCGCGCCGTATGCTGTGGGTGCATGCAAGTGAAAGCGTGCGAGGGTTGAGGCAAGGAGGAAGGCTCGATATTCGCGTGCGCAAGGGTGAAGGCAGGGAGGAAGCGCGCAGTCATCCATTGCACGCAAAGGACCTCTGGGCCCTTACTCCGGTGGCGGCTGTGTATGGCGTGGCTGAGCACGACCAGACGGGCCCTATCTGTAAAGCGATTGGCGATGAGCACATAGTCTAACTGCACCCAGAGCTGATAGCTTCGTGTGCGCTGTGCTCTCGGCGCTTAGTTCGCGTCGAAGCGGGAGATAGCATAAAGGTCTATCAACTCGCTACTGCTCCTCCTATTCCTCACGCCAGCATTTTGATAGCGGGTAGCCGCGGTCATGGAGTGAGATGTATTCATGATTGGCTGAACTCGCTTCACACCATGCTTTTCAATTTAGTTGGAGAGTGTTGACATGTTTATACGACCGATAAAACTACTATCCTTACTTCGCAGAGCAATCAAATTATCTGCTATCGCAATCGATGCTTCGCCTTCTGGGCGAAATCGCAACTTTTTATAACCATCACACTACTGCCACGAATAAATGTTGCTGTAGTGTAAGGTCAATCACATGTCGGAATGACCGTCGTGGGTGCTGCGTGAAATATTTTAATTTCGAAGGAAATAGCCCTAAATAAACGGGTAAAAGCCATTTTTAAGCTCGGGCAAGGTGTTTTCCGACCGGTATCTTGCAGCTCGTAGTCACCACATTCCCTTGCAGTTGATAAGCCATGAACTCATATGAAGTTCTTCGTGTGGACACTCACAATGAGGGTGCCTCTTTTGATGTTCTGCGCGTGAGAAACTAGATACAGCCACAATTTATTGAAAATTGCTTTTAGATAATTTTAGGGAACTTGTTATGGGCATTTCAGATACTTGACCTCTTTCAGATTCTTACTTACAAACCGCCCCTTACCACCCCTTCTCAAAGAACCACCACCTCATAACTGCCGGATTCGTGAACATTCTCCATTAGGTGGTGGACGTAATCAATACGAAAAAAAGCAAATATTATAATAAAGATGCTGATCTTCACTGCGGAAGAATGAGTTTGCAGTAAATGAGTTGAGAGCCGAGGGAATTACTAAAATGTGTTATCTTTTTTCTTTCGGTTCGACAACTTGAAGTCCTCAACCCGGAAATCACCGGAATATTCGTAGTTTATGCACAGTATATTGTAGAAAAACATTGCAGCAACAATAAATTTAGCATTTGACAAAGTCAAAAGAAGATTTAGTGAAACATGAAACCGTGATTAAGCGTCATTCCAGTGAAACCCAAAGAACCCATTACAGTACAATGTGGTGACTTATCAACACCTAGGGTTGTGTCATTTTAACGGGCTTCCGCTTGGTTACTACCTAGTCTCACCACCTAGTCTCAGTGAGCTACAGTGACCTATAAAGAAGCCTCTTTGCTAAAGTACACTATATCTTTCGATTGAAGCTGTTTTCTGTTTGAAGACAATGTTGTGGTTGTGACAAATGCACTATCCCCACTTTTTTACCAGGTTCTGATGGCAAGCTGGGTCTCTTTTATTATGACGATACAGTCATTAGTGGCCCTTATATTTGTAACGCATGTCGAGTGCCTCCAGCAAGAAGTCATGTGCCCAGTGAAACACCGGCGAAGTAAGTTAAACTTTGCAAGCACAAATTTCACATTGGTGATGAAATGCTGTGTCATTAGAAATGAATATCTTGTGTGCGCTTCTACACAATGCTTCTACCATTAAGTGTGCCCGCTGGTTCATATATGAGGCATAGCTCAGTCGGATTCATACATAAAATATTTTTACGCCGATAGTTTGTTCAAGCTAAGAAACGCTGTTAATGTGATACATTCAATCTCACTCATGCTAAGAGAAATGAAAATATGACGTAGACAGACACGCTGAACTGACACGTATGCCGACTAGAGCTCACACGCAATTCAGCTCACTTAAGTTCACGCAACTGCCAATTCAGTCAAATACAGGTCTAAGCAAAATGTTTACTGGCACGACATATTATTTTTTTTCAATGCTGCCACCTCGTCCAGCATTTCAATCCATGTTGACTGTTCAGGGAGTGCCCGATGGACATCCCTGAACCGTACTGCACTTTCAATGAAGTGATCGCGTGCACATCTCATTACGACATCAGCATTCTTGAACTGCGTTCTAGTTTTGCACAAACTCTTGAGGCCCAGGAGCATTATAAGGTCATACCTAAAACCATGTTTCGCTCGGTCAGAATCTTATTCCTTGTGGTTCTAAAGGTTACTCTTTCTTTACCGTCCTTTGAAGTACCTCCCAGAAAAAGTTGCGTCCCAGCAATCTAAAAACACGTGCTCAATCGTTTCGGGTTTCTTACATAAGAAGCAGTTAATTGACCAAGAGACAAAAATACCTTTGTTATGCATGCATGTTTCAAGTGATAGTGTATTAGTGTGTAGTTTAAAGGAAAAAAGTTTTTACCGAAGGGTGTACAGGCTTTCTTTTAACCCTTTTGAGAACATCTCCTGGGCCTCCATAGTTTGGCATGCGCTAAATCGGTGAAGGGAGCATAGTGTCTATTAGGTCCGTATACAATTTTTTCCTAGTAACATTGGAGAGATACTGCATTGATAACCGCACATGCCATAGTCTGCACGCAAGTATGACTTCTGGTATATAGCCTTTAACGGCACCACACATTGCTTCAAACTCTCGAGCATACAACAAATCCTGGAAGGTGATGACATTAACGGACTTGCATGGACTGCACGAAACAACATGTAGTTCTTATCGCGAAGGCACATGAAGCGCGATACTACTTGTCGCACAAATAAATGTGCCAAACCAAGACCAGCTTTTTTACGGGCAAGAACAAGTTTGTACAGACGGTTCTTTCCCAAGTTGATGCCCATATGAAAGCGGCGAAGGCACGGTGGATTTTTTAATGTTGATCTGCAAAGCATACAGCAACATACATCACATACCATATTTTGGAGCTAAGAAATAGGTTACGGGCTGTGGCGCGCGAGAACATTGACAATTTTCGCCCTTTCCACGCATTAGCCTTTTCTTTGCTCTCGCCGCTTGTTCATCCGTCCCAGTACGGCCCGGGACAGGATAAGAGTCAAGTGGCAAGCCAAGACACTTCGTTTCTGTGGTTGACCACTGAGGTCGAGAGAAGTAGTGTGGCGTTTCATTCCATTCGCCATGCCAGAACCTATAACCCTTCTACCAGTTTATTTGCGCCCTGGTACGTTTGCAAAAGGTTTAAAAGTAAAAGGTATTGTGACTTCACAAATACTCTCTCTATTTGAGCACTAAACGGCAATGTCGTCATACGCCAAAATTTTCACATGCGTTGACAGTAACCTGTAGCCACTTATCCGTTCATTATTCTTGATGGCCATGCACAGAAGCTCAAGGTATACGCTGCAAACAACAGGGGTGACAGTGGACATTCGTGCCTCACAGTAGACCGCACTTGCAGGCTGCCAGTCTGGTCTCCATTTACAATGAACCTTGTGGAACAGTTAGCCTACGCCATTCTGACACTGTCTGGTATTACGCTTCCTATATTGGAATGCTCTAATATTGCGAAGAGAACTTCGTGTGAGACACGCTCAAAGGCTTTTAACAGCGCAGCTATTTAAGCTCTTGGTGAGGCCGCGTAGTGCGAGGAAAAACCTTGGGATGATCCTGGAGGTAGTTCAGAAAGGGTCCAAGCGCAATGGCACATTGGACTAGCGAAGCTGTTTAAGCTCGAGGATGGTCCGTCGAATGTACGCCGCAAAATCTCCGCCTGGCGATGACGCCACCATGCGTCGCCTAGCAACGCTTCGCCTCAGCTGCGCCGACCGCGCCGAGCCTCGCCACAGCTTCGGGAGCCGTGACGTCACCGCGCACAAGCATCGCTTCGCCTTAGCTTTGCCGAGCCACAACGTCACCGCGCCATGCGGAGTGGTTGCCCGCGGCTACACAGATAGGGAGCTAAGCCGTGACGTCAATGCACCGACCCACGGGATATAATGGGGGTGAGCTCCACTAATGACAAAGTTGGAACCACTGTGTGCGCGACGTGTTATGAGGGATCACGCGGACACAGCGGCCGCGTCGTCTGCTTCGGAAGTGCCAAAGAGAGCTGAAAACGAAAGTTTAAAGTCCCAGCTACGCTCCGGTTTTGATTAAGTGAGGATGTTTTCCCGCCTCGAGTGTCTGCTTGACAACACTTGTAAGCACTCTAATAAGTAGTGGCTGCCGTTGAAGGCGTCGGACGTGGTAGACTACTGCTCGGTGCCGCAGCGCCGGACGTAAGCAACGGAGCCCAGTGCCAGCCTTAACACGTACCCGCAGGCCAAGAAGCTGCGTGTACCTTGGGTTGCGAAACTTACAACCGGCAAGCAGCCCTCGGCTACAACTCGGGTGTGTAGCAAGCACTTCTGCGAGGGACATTTCTGCTACCGCGTTGGGGCTGCGATGTTCGGTGAGTAGCACAAAGCGCGCACTGAGAAGCTCGCCCACGCGCGCTGCCCGTCTAATGTAACGAAGCCTTGGTCTATCAACTTGTAGATGGTAGATAATGGCAAGTTCACTGGAATGGAAGGGGAACAGTAAGAAGCACAATAAAAAAGGCATGGCATATGCTCACGTTTGTGTTAGCACCAAACAACGAATGTACTGGATTAACAAAAAAAGCACCGGGAAATTCGTCTCTGAGAAGACCAACAACATAAAGTGCGACGCAACTTGAGAAATAACGATATTGATACGTCCAAGAATTTAAAAGGAAAAAATTATTGAATCGTCACGTTGGCACATCGCGGGTCGGCGTATGGCGTCGAAGTCCCTAGTTATGACGAAGTATTTTTGAACTACTCTGATAGCGTCCACGCAACAGTGTTGCTAGGATAGCCGATATTCTAGTTGACATTAAGCGGGAAAAATGGAGAAGGGCAGGCCATACAATGCGAAGGATGGATAGCCGGTTGACCATTAGAGTTACAGAATGGATAACCAAAGAAGGCAAGCGCAGTCGAGGACAGCAGAAAACTAGATGGGGTGATGAAGATATGAAATTTGCAGGTACAAGTTGGAATCAGCTAGCGAAAGACAGGGGTAATTGGAGATCACTGGGAGAGGCCTTCGCAGTGCAGTGGACATAAAATATAGGCTGGTGATGATGATGATAATGATGATGCTTCGCACGTGTTCTTGTGGGCCATATAGCCCGCCACAGTCACCGTCGCAGGTTCCGCTCTCTTCCCCAACATATCACGCAGCTCAGCCTTCCCAACGAGTTTCTTCTTTCTCGCCGACTCGTTGACTCACGCCGCCCGTTTGACTCACGCCGGTCGTCTTCTCCCCGTCGCCGATCCATCTCCCCGATGCTTCGCCGACCTAGCCCCGCACGAGAGGAAAACTGAAAGCCGTAGTTACCGAGGCAAAACTGCGCCGTCATCGAACTCTCCAAGACCTCATTGATCTACTGGTAGAAGGTATCGCCGTATGTGCACTTGTCGATACAGGAGCTGTCGTTTCTGTAATTAGCAACAAATTGTGCCTCGATCTGAGAAAAGGGACCCTCCCGCTTACCGATGTTTCCCTGCGTACGGCGACTTCGCATCACATCAAGCCTACCGCTCAGTCCACTGCCTGTGTAATTATTCAACGTGTTATGTATGCCGTTAAATTTGTCGTCCTGCCGGATCATCCTACGACGTAATCCTACGATGCATTTTCTTTCCACGCATCAAGCCCTCGTGGAGTGCGCTCGTGCCGAACTCATATTGTCGACGCCATGCCCTAACTTCGTTGACCACACTTCTCCTACAGTGTTTGCCGCGGCTGAGGTCCACATCACCACCTTGTCCACCGTTCTGGTGCCTCTGTTTTCGCCTGCTGCCACTAACTCACCTGTTCTGTTTTTGCTATCTGCAGCTCCTGCTCGTCACCTAAACTTCATCCTCCTGTTTGCTGCCATAAACTTCTTCAATGATTGTTCGGCAATCTACGTGTGCAATGCATCTGCATGTCCGTCACTCCTACTAGGCAGCAAGTGCCTGGGAAGCTACGAGACTTTTGACTACCTTTTCGAGGATGCAATGCTTGGAGATAAGGCATCACTACCGACTGTGCCGTGGCTCCTGCCGCTGACACCGATGATCCTGCTGACATATCCTTCAAGGTCGTCGATTCCGACCTCACACCTGCGCAGCACAAAAAGACCGTGCAACTCCTGCAGCGTTTTCGAGCCTCCATCGACCACAACTAGTCTTCCTTAGGTCGAACGTCAGCAGTATTTCATCCCATCGATACGATCAATAAGCACCATTGCGCCAGCATCCATACCGTGTGTCGACTGCAGAACGCCGTGTCATCGAAGGACAGGTAGGTTATCTGCTGAAACATGGAATAATCTAGCCCTCAAGCAGTCCCTGGGCCTCTCCAGTTGCGCTGGTGATGGAAAAGGACGGATCCATCAGGTTCTGCGTGCATTACCGACATCTTAATCGAATAACGCGCACGGGTGTCTACCCTCTACCATGCATCAACGATGCTCTGGACTGCCTACAGGAAGCAGAATTCTTCTCTTCCTTAGTTCTGCGCCAGGGATACTGACAGGTGCCTATGACAGAAGCCGATTGCGAAAAAATGGCTTTTGTGACGCCCGACGGCCTGCAGGAGTTTACAGTCATGCCCTTCGGCCTCTGCAACGCGCCTGATTTCGAGCGCATGATGGACACGATCCTTGGAGCCCTTAAGTAGAATATTTGAATTTGTTAAGACGACATTGTGGTCTTTTCCTCCTATTTCGCGTCCCATCTAACTCGCCTCAAACAAGTGCTCGCTTGCCTCTTAGCTGCATGACTGCAACTGAACTTGAAGAAATGCCACTTCGCCGCTCGCAAGCTTACGATTCTAGGGCATGTTGTTTCGAAGGACGGTATTCTCCCCGACCCTGTCAAACTTACAGCCGTTTCAGTGTTTCCCAAACCAAGTACCATGAAAGATCTCCGCAGCTTTATCGCTCTATGCTCTTATTTCCGATGCTTTAACCGCCATTTCAATATGATCATCGCCCCTTTGACCAGCTCCCCGCTGGCAGTAATAACCTTTCGGCATGGCTTGCGACGACGATTTCAACGAATTGCGCCGTCTCCTTACGTCGCCTCCTATACTGCGACACTTCGACCCCTCTGCAACCACTGAGGTCCACACAGACGCCAGCGGTGTCGGGTTAGGCGCTATTCTTGCTCAACGGAAATATGGGTTTGAAGAGTACGTCGTTGCCTATGCAAGCCGAACTGTCAACAAAGCCGAAGGCAACTATTCGTTCACTGAAAAAGAATGCCTTGCCATAATTTAGGTCATAAAGAAATTTCGTAATAACGTGTACCGGCGCCCATTTGACGTAGTGACCGACTACCATGCCCTCTGCTGCTTGTCCTCACTGAAAGATCCAAGTCAATGGTCGCCTTGTTCGATGGGCATTACGCCTCCAAGAATACGACATCCGCGTCGTGTATCGCTCTGGTAAAAAAAAATTCGGACGCAATCCCTCTCCCGTTCACCCCTGCCTCCCGATCGTGTCTGCTTCACAAATACTACCTGCGATACCACCGCTCTCTTCATCTCTGACATGCCATCTGAGCAGCGCAAGGACCCGTGAGTTGCTTCCATTCTAGACTTTCTGTCTGGTCAGGCTTCTGTTCCCACTTCTCAGACGTTGCGTCGGCAAGCTGAGCACTTCACCACTAGGGACGGCGTGCTGTACCGCCGGAATTACACTCCCGGCGGCCCTAAGTAGCTCTTCGTCATTCACCGCCACCTGCGCTCTGAAATCTGCTCCACTTTCCACGACGACCGACAATGTGTTCACGCGGGTTTCCTGAAGACGTATTCTCGTATTAGGCTTCGGTACTACTGGCGTGGCATTTACCGTTTTGTTCGACAGTATGTTCGGTCGTGTTCCACGTGCCAGCGAAGCCAGAATCCTCCTCAACACGCAGCCGGCTCCTTATTACGTCTGCCGTGCACCGTCCGACCGATTGACTGCGTCGGAATCGACATCTATGGTCCCCTTCCCAGCAAACCAGACGGTAACCGTCTGATAATTGTTGCGTCGATCACCTCACACGCTATGTCGAAGCTTCACCTCTTCCGTCGTCTAGAGCAAAAGTCGTTGCCACTTTCATTCTTCACAATCTCATCCTTCGTCATGAAGCTCCTCGAGAATTGCTGAGTGACCGTGGTCGTGCTTTCCTCACCGACGTCATCGGCAACATTGCTTCATGAATGCCACGTCATTCACCGCAGTACCAGTGCCTCTTATCCAGAAACAAACGGGATGACAGAACGTTTTAACCGCGCCCTAGGCAACATGCTCGCTATGTACATGCAGTACGTCCCGTCAGACCACTCCAATTTGGACCGAGTGCTACCTTTTGTTACGTTCACTTACAACACCCTAGTGAAAGAACAACTGGATTCTCGCCATTCTTTTTCCTTCTCAGACGCTTATCTTCTTGCATCATGGACACTATACTTTTATATCGACCCGACGCCTCAGAGTCCACGACTGTATCTCAAGCCGCCGCATACGCTGAAGAATGCCGCCAACTTGCACGTTTATTCACATCGCAAGACCAGTGGCGCCAGAAGCAACACCACGATGCACCCGCTACAGCTACGTGCTATGCTCCTGGCTCACTAGTCTGGCTGCGTATCCCGTACGCCACTCGGACCTTTCAATGAAGGTGGTCTCCAAGTACCAGGGTCCCTATCGTATACTTAACCAGATATCTCCGGTGAACTACCTCACCGAGACGTTAGAAACGTTTTCGAACCATCGTCGTCGCGGCCAGAAAATTGTCCACGTCTACCGACTCAAGCAGGGCTACGATCCCCCTGTGTTTTCTTGCCCTAGGTCGCCAGAATGGCTCCTTATTACGTGGGGGGTAATTTTACTGAAGGCGAATGACAGGCGCTTCGATATTTGAGAAAAGAAGGCGACGATGATCGGTGACCCTTGTTGACGCTCTAGCTCGCGCTCGCCAGTAGCCAGACCTGCCTTTCGAATAGCCCTCTGCAACGCAACGCCCAGGCCTGCTTGATGACTAACGCCTCCAATTTATATACATGGATGCCTTGATTTTCTGACGTTGCAAGTGGCACGTTTTACGGCGTACGTCCTCCTGTAAATAACACTGTAAGAAAATAATATATATATATATATATATATATATATATATATATATATATGTCTGGCACGACCAGGTCTTGGAGTCTTTCCTTTAACTCTCCATCGTGTTTTTTTTTCTTTTCTTTCTTTTTTTTCTTTTTTTTGCATGTTCAACTTTGTCATATATCTCTCTATCTCTCCTTTCTCACCCTTTTTTTGGCGCCTTCTTTCTCTGCCTGAAGATATAAAAAGACTGTTGCAAGATTTTCCTGTATCCCTTGAAAAAGGTCGGTCCACCGACCGAAACTGTTGGGAAAATATTAAACCTAAGATAACCGCGAAGTTGTGCTTCTGATTTTCTTAAATACGCTTGGCCCATTGAAAAATCCAGTTACTATATATATATATATATATATATATATATATATATATATTGTTGCGGAGAGTTGGGCAGAAATGACTTTATTTACAGGAGATGGATGATGGTGAGCGCGCAACCAGGCCTAGAAGCACTTCGTCCTCCTCTTCTTTCCAACTGCCTCTTGTATGCTCGTTACATTTTCCCCCACAAGCAGACGAAGCCCGTAGGGCGAGTTAGGAGGCATCAGTAGGGTAAAAACGTTTCAGGCGAGCAACATGAGTCACTTGCGTTCTACTTGATCGCCGGCCATTGTCCAGGAGGCGAGCTACCACATAACAAAGTTCACTCAAACGTTCCAGGACAACGTATGGGCCGGAATAGTGGGACAGGAACTTTTGACACAAGGCCCGCTTGCGTTGTGGTGTCCAAAGAAGCACCAAGTCGCCTTTGGCGAACGAAACAGGCCCGTGACGCTCGTCGTAACGGTCCTTTGAACGGTGTTGCGAGGCCAAAGTACGAAGGCGGGCTATTCGGCGGGCTTCTTCAGCGAGGCACACAGTCTTTGACACAGAATTGTCGTCGTGCAGAATAAAGTTTAAGAAAGTATCGAGAGGGCTGCGCGGTAGCCTTGCATAGAGGAGATAAAATGGGCTGTAGTTCGTGGTTTCTTGTTTCGCCGTGTTGTATGCGTAGGTTATGAAGGGCAGCACGTCGTCCAGTTCTTATGGTTGGAGGAAACATACATGGCAAGCATGTTGGTCAGTGTTCGGTTCGTCCTTTCAACGAGGCCATTGGTCTGTGGATGATACGGTGTGGAGTGAGGGAACTCAGAAGTGCACAGACGAAGTAGCTCCTCAACGGCGTCCGCAGTGAACTGGCGACCACGGTCACATGCAGCGGTGGAAGAGGTCACACGCTGCAGTTTCTGCGTACCGTGTGAGATGGTCCACGCAAACGATTATCCAACGGTTCTTATTGCTAGATAACGGGAATGGACCCATAAGGTCAATGCCTACTTGCTCGAAAGGTGTACTGGGCGGTGTCAATGGCTGCAGGGGACCTGGTACAGCGGTGGTTGGTCGCTTGTGACGTTGACACGTTTCACAACTAGCGACATAGTGTTTGGTTGTCTGGTACATGTTGGGCCAGTAAAATCGCTCTTGCGTGCGGTGTAGCGTTCGCACGACACCAAAACGACCAGATATCGCATCGTCATGCATGGCGCGTAAGACGTCGGCGCGGAGACTCTCGGGAACAACTAGAAGAAAACGTGCTCCATTCCCGGAGTAATTGTTCTTATACAGCAACTCATCACGAATGGTGAAGCGCCCGCTGCCTTGAGCAGTACGAGCGGCGGCAAACAGCGGATCCAGGTTGAGATCATTGCGTTGCTCTCTCTGAAAGTCTGCCGCGTCGGGGAACGTACGAGTAATGGCAGCGAGATAGTCATCAAAATTCTCAGCTTCGCAGTCGGAAGTCGCAAGAGGAATGCGAGAAAGGCAGTCTGCGTCGGCATGACGACGTCCGCTCTTGTATGACACCACGAAGTCATATTCCTGTAGGCGCAGCGCCCAGCGCGCGAGTCGACCTGATGGATCACGCAAGCCAACCAGCCAGCATAAAGAGTGATGATCGGTGACTATCTTAAATGGTCTTCCGTAAAGATAACATCGAAATTTCTGCACGGCGAAAACAGCTGCCAGGCATTCCTGCTCCGTAACCGTATAATTGCGCTCGGACTTGCTCAGACAACGGCTGGCATATGCAACGACATGTTCGGCGTTGTTGTGACATTGTACAAGTACCGCTCCTATTCCGATTCCACTAGCATCGGTGTGCACTTCAGTCGGGCAAGATGGGTCGAAGTGACGCAAGAGGGGTGCTGACGTTAGTATAAATTTCAGTTGCGAGAATGATGCGTCACACTCCGGTGTCCATGTGAAGGATACATCCTGTCGCAGAATAGATGTCAACGGGTGAACAATATCGGCAAATCGGGGTACAAAACGACGAAAATAGGAACATAGACCAATGAAGGAGCGAAGTTCTCGTGCTGTCTGTGGTGGTTTGAAAGAGCTGACTGCTTCAATCTTACTGAAAACATAACTTTGTGGCCTAGGCGGTTCTTGAAAGCGAGGCTCATGACAGACACATTCGCACCAGTATCAACTAAAGCAGTGGTCGGCAATCCGTTAACTAACACATTCACTTTGTTTTTGATCATCACAGCAGGCAGAGGTATTTCATCCAAAGACCGTCCGGCGACCTCACCTCCATCGGCCGCGGAGGCTAGTTTCCCGGCGGGGGCGAAGATGCACGGCGCCGAGGGGACGGAGAACGACGAGGACGGTTAATTGGTGGTGTCAGGCTGCGGTCAGAAGCTGGCGAATCGCTGCGTCTGATCTCGCGCGAGAAACGGTCCGTGGGAATTGAACTGGTCCATGGGTCGTGCGAAGTACGGGTTCCAGGTGGCGAAAACATCGGCGGTGTCCTTCGTGGCTGACGGTGTTGGCGACAGTAACGAGCTATGTGTCCCGTGGAACCGCAGCTGTAGCACACGGGAGGGTCACGGTTCACTGTATACTCTTCAAAACCAATGCTTGCTCTCTGTGGGCGGTAAGCGAGTTCATTCTCTCTTGGGTAACTCGCCTCCGGTGTTCGCTGGGATCGGTTGTATCGGTCGTAATTGGGGTCCTGGTAGTAGGGTCGACGTTGCTCTGGTCGCGTCCCGGCATCATAAGTCACGGGGCCTTGGCGATAATACCGTGGCTCTGCCCATCGTGATCGAGCGTCAGAGGGAGCGCCGCTTTCGTAAACAAGTGGTGGCTGTCGAGGCGGGAGTCTATATTCCGCTGGATACTCGGAGAAGGATGAAACGGTTGTCTCAACAGCTGGGGACGAGCATGGGTGATAAGTATCGCGGTGAGTCACTTGTGAGTGCAGGCTGAGCTCTTCTCGAACTATTTGACGGATCGTTGAAGCAAGATCGAGCGACTGGTCGTTATCTATGCTTGCAACGGTCGTAACGTTGGCTAATCTGCCAAACTTCGGCGTAACGCGCCTCGTCTTAAGCTGCTCGAACGTGCGGCAGTGCCGGATGACGTCGGTGACAGAGGCCAGGTTGTCTTTAGCAATCAGAAAGCTATAAACGTCCTCGGCGATTCCTTTAAGGATGTGCCCGACTTTGTCTTCCTCGGACATGCCAGAGTCCACCATCCTGCAGAGTTTTAGCACTTCCTCAATGTAGGTCATGCATGTTTCGCCCGGTACTTGCGCGCGTTGTGAAAGCGTCTGCTCTGCCCTTTTCTTTTTCGTCACGGAGTCACCGAAGTGCTCTTTGATTTGCGAAACAAATCTTTCCCATGTTGTGAATGTCTCCTCGTTGTTGTCAAACCACACCAACGCGGTATCCGTAAGAAAGAACACAACGTTGGAAAGCTGGGAAGTGCTATTCCACTTGTTGTAGGCGCTCACCCGTTTGTAATGGATGAGCCATTCATCGACGTCTTCGCCCGGTTTTCCGGCGAAGGGACGTGCATCTCGTAGTTGCTGGGCAGAACTGGCAGAGGCTGGGACAGGCCGTTGCTCTTCCGGGTCGCGGGACATCTCCAACTCCGCTGGGTTCGGTGGAAGTCCAGCAAGGCGGCGGCTTCGACGAAGAACTTGCGGTATAACCTCCGTCTTCGGGTGTCGATTACCCAGCACCTCCACCACAACTGTTACGGAGAGTTGGGCAGAAATGACTTTATTTACAGGAGATGGATGATGGTGAGCGCGCAACCAGGCCTAGAAGCACTTCGTCCTCCTCTTCTTTCCAACTGCCTCTTGTATGCTCGTTACAATATATATATATATATATATATATATATATATATATGTTGTAATGGCGAAAAACAGAGACCGCACCTGTTCTATATCATGCTTCGTCCTCCTCTTCCCCTCGTTCGCCCCCTAGCGCCCGGTGTCCAAGCGCCCGAGCCCAATCGCATGACTTCATCTTTACACTCGGCCACGCTGCTGAAGATAGCTCTGGCGGTTGTGAATGCGCGCTGATGCTGGAAAATCATTGTATAGCCGTCGTCGGAAGCAGTCGTCGTCAAGACCGTCCAGCGCGCAACCAGCTCCTCGGGGGGTCGGCACTGGCTCCTGCGCTCTGGTCGCGGGGCTTGCCGTCGATTGTGCTGCCGCTGAGCGTTGTCGGTTTCGGGCGGGGTTAGGGTGATTCCGTTTGAGGGTGCTCCGTTGATTTTTGTGGGTGGTACTGCTGGTATTCCCTTCTTCTCCTGAGGCTTTCGGGGACTGTCACAGGGGTATCTTGGGAGGCTGTCCGCGGGTGGTGGTGCTCTGGGTGGCTGGAGGGCTTGGTCGGAGCCATTCTGGGGCGGCGCTTCGTTGCGGTGGCCGCTGTGCCTTGGGCGCCGCGCTGACCCTGGGGGGAGCGCCTTGCCGCTTTCGTAGATGCTGCGCTTGACGGCGACGGCCCTGGCGGGTGCGGCGAGGGCGTTCCCGGAGGTGGGCGACCATGGTGGTGAATGGCTCTCGTCAATGGCCGCTGGCGCTTGCCTGTCGTGGTCTCTGGTGGCGGGAGTCGGGGTTGAGGGATTGCCACGGCCACTGCTGCTGCAACCATGGGGTGTTGGGACTGGTTGCTGCTGGGTACTGGAGGATACCGGGGCGCTGCGGCTGCTCCCCTGGTGCGGTAGTGGCTTCGGGCGGCGGCCGCCCTACAGTGGGAGCTGTCTTATGGTGCCTCCCTTGTGGCCTGGTGTAGCTGACACTCCCGGGCGCGAGGGCGATGGCAGCAATGGGTGGAGTGGACCTGCGCGGAGCTGCTGCTGCAGCCCGAGGAGGGTGATTGTGGGACTCTGGGCTGGTCGGACCGGGCCCTGGTCGGGTTCTCGCTGCTTGACACGTGGGCCTAACGTCGTCTCGTAGACGGGCTGGCGGGCCATCTCGTTGGTGGACGGCTCCCCCTTTGCGGTAGGTGTGGCGTGTGCCGGAGTGGGGCTTTTGTTGCGCTGCTCCTCGGCCCTCAGCAGCAGCAGATCCACGGCGGATGGGTCCGTGTACCAAGGGTTGCAGCACTGCGCATTTCCCGCGTTGTCCCCACATGCTACTACTTCCGACGCCGCTGCGGATGCAGCTTCATCCGCTGTCTTGTAGGCCTCGCCGCCGGGCCCGCCATGGATGGCGGAGGACGCCGACGAGAAGCTGTTCCGATGCGGTGGCGGCTGAGGCCTCGACCCGCCGCCGCCACTGCCAAATAATTGGTTCTCGGTCGCGATATTTATTCTTTATTCTTTATTCAAGAATTATCCCGCATTACCCGAAGGCGTTGTAGCAGGGGGGTTACAATACGGAAGAAAACAAATCTTCATTCGTACAGCACACTTGCTCTTCACACAGCTGATTCCACTCCACAGTAGCTTTGACAAAAAGGAATCCACAAGCAAGTTCGTACTGGCACGGTACTCGCGGATTTTAAGAGAGTGGTCATTACGCCTAGAAATGTAATGTGGTTGTTTCAAGTAGCTTTCACCGCTAATTCCTGTCTTATTATTAAATATGAGGTGTAAAAACTTTAGTCTCAAGTTTTTTCGCCGAGAGGAAAGCGGTTCCCAATTGAATTCGTGTTTCATTTGAGTACAACTTTCTCTCCGCCCATATCGCCCCAGGACGAACCAAGCAGCTCGGTTTTAAATTCTTTCCAGTTTATCAATCAAGTTATTTTGCGCGGGGTCCCAGACGGTGCAGGCGTATTCTAAAATCGGTCTCACACATGTTAAGTAAGCAGTTTTCTTTAGGTACGGCTGTGAAGATTTCAAGTTCCTCTGAATAAAATTGAGTGCCCTACCAGCTTTTACAACGACGTCATCCACATGAGCAGACCATGAGCAGTCAGATGATAACGTCACACCTAGATACTTGTATATAGGTTCGTTTTTTATCAGGGTATTATTTATCTGTTAAAGACTTACAATCCGTTTCTTCTTTCTTGTTAAACATACATGAACACACTTTTTTTAATTCAAATTCATCTTCCACGTGGAACACCAAGTAGTAATACATTCTAAGTCTAATTGCAACATGGCAGCATATTGTTCACTCTTAGTTTTCCTATAAACAACACAATCGTCGGCAAACAGCCCTATACATGAAGAGTTACCAATAGAAATATCATTTCTATAAACTGAAAACAAAAGTGGCCCTAAGACTGAGCCCTGTGGGACTCCTGACTTCACATCAGCGTATGCCAAGCTTTTCCCGTACAAAAGAACACATTGTCGACTCTGAGAAAGATAATTTTCAATCCATGCGAGCACACTTGAGTTAATATTTAACATTTTAAGTTTAGTAAGAAGAAGTGGATGTGATACTGTGTCGAATGCCTTGCGAAAGTCCAAAGAGACACAATCTATTTGTCCTCCTTCGTCAACATCGAATGCCAATTCATGGTAAAACTCAACTAATTGAGTTGTGCAAGATAGACATTTACGAAACCCGTGTTGTTCTTTGCTTAGTATATTATTATTTGTTATATGACGCATTAACTCGGTATATAAAATATGCTCAATGATTTAGCACGAGATGGATGTTAGTGAAATAGGCCTGCAATTCACGACATCTCTTTTGGAACCCCCTTTATGAATACGTACAACTTGAGCGGTTTTCCAATCATTAGGTAAGAGCCCTGTGGATAGCGATTTCACATAGATTAGATAAAGGTACAGCGAGATTGGTGTAGCACACCGCTTTAGTATACGTGGAGATATACCATCCGGACCGTTTGCTTTGGTTTCATCTATGATCTTTAGGAGGGCCTCGATGCCTCTAACGCCTAATTCAACTTGTTCCATTAAAGGAAGTGTGCTTGCATGTGGTGTAGGGCTATGGTTGCATGTAGGTAGGAAGACAGATTGAAAGTATGTTTTCATACACGTTGCCTTTTCGGTATCGTCTGCAATTATTTGTTTATAAACAATTTCACTTTCTCCTACAAAATCTGATCCCCATCCTTTTAAAAACCTCCAAAAATATTTAGGGTCAGATTTCATTCTGTTGTTGAGTGTCTTAAAGTACTCTTCCTTCGTATTTTTTATTGCAAATAGCAAACTTATACTCCTGTGTTACGTCAGATAACTTAGTTATGTGATTTATACTTTTAGTATTTTTGTATCTATTAAATGATCTCTTAATTTTTTTAATTATTCAGAGAATACGCGAATTCACGCACGGTTTCTTACGTTTTTTGAGTCTGGTGGAATCTATGCTTGGAACATACTGATCCGTAAGCTCAAGCAGTGTATCTTTAAATATGCGCCATAAATCATGGATGTCGTAATCCTCAGCAAGACATTTAAAAACCGGCAAGTGATCGAGGAGCTCCTGAGAGATACTAGAATAATCACCTTTTTCGAAGAAAAAATTCTCCTTGATGTGGGTGACGTTGATCGGTTAATACCTGTTTTAATGTTTGCAATGGCAGCGTGGTAATCGCTTATTCCTGGTATTATATGAACCGCGCTAATAAACGTAGGTGAGCTGTAGAACAAAAGCTGCAGAATGTTGCTATTCCGAGTTGGATCATTGACATACTGTAAAAGTCCGAAGTTCTTTACAATGTTTTTCATTTCTAAGTTAATTCGGCTGTCAACTTTGCATACACAATCACCTTCTGTCCATTCCAAGTCAGGTAAGTTAAAATGACCCGCAAGCAAAATAGGCTGCCGGGATGCATCCGAAACAATATCATACAAAGACTGTAACGGTTGTTAATTTGAACCCGGTGGTCTGTAGAATGATCCAACAGCGTACGAGGAGTTATCAGGTAGGGTGACTGAGCACCAAATTGATTCAACATCGTTGGTATCAAGATCTAGCATAAACGACTTAAGAGAAGAGTGAATTAACAAAAACACCCCTCCACCGAGGCTGCTCCTCTCAAGCCGGCAACGCACATAGCGGACCATGCACTTGCATGGGATAGTAAGTACTGACCTGCATAACCAATAGTGGTGTTAGCTGCATGTCAGCCAGCGTACCGGCTCCAAATCCCACGAAGCCAAAGTGCTGCGCGTTTAAGTAGACTCGGTTGATGTCACGTCGTCCTCGATGCTCAGCAGAGACAGGTAGTTCGTCGTCGACGAGCGCCTCATCCAAACGGTGATGTAAGGCGGTGATAACTGGCAGTCCGTTGTTGAACTTGGTTGTCGCCGTGGCCCATCCGATTTCACTTGACGAAGACGGTTTCGGCGATAGTGGGAGCAGTGCCCGCTCGTCATCCACGCCAAGCAGGATCGCTGATCCGATTGCAATAAGGACCTGCATAACCAATAGTGGTGTTAGCTGCATGTCAGCCGGCGTGCCGGCTCCAAATCGGGCTCGTCGACGACGACGAGCCGCAGCTGAGGCTCGGGAATGTAGGGGCAGCACAGGCATAAGGGAGCGGGCGGCCACCAGATGGCTCTATCGGAAGTGGGATACTAGCGGAAGCGCTGGTCATCATGCGCTTCCCGTCGTCTGGGGAAAAGCAGACGGCGACCCCCGGTGAGCCGGCGTCTGCGGTGAGGCAGCCTGCGGACCACTCTGTCGACGCGTTGCTGGGCACACCTGCCGCAGCATCGAAGCAGTGGCTCTCCGGAACACTGTGCGCAGAACTTCGCTGGTTGGACTCACCGCAGGCAGAAGGTAGCTGGCCGAGAGCAGCTATAGAGCTGCACTCCACCCAGGCCAAGACCGCTGTTTGATACCCTCGTAGTTCCCCCATGCCTTGGCGGTACCTCGAAGTCGCCCCGCCGCAAACAGCCATATCGTATTGTCGGGCCAGGCATGGAATGCGCCGAGCGCTTTGGCTGCTTGTAGCCACAGAATAGGGTCATTCTCAAATCCATGGAACTCCGGTAGTTCCGAGGCAACCGGTGATGGAAAGGCTGCTAGAGAAAAACCGGAAGTGGCTGAAACGATGTCGTCCAGCTGCTGTGACAGCAGCGTGATGGCTCCCATGACGTCGGATAAGCTGCCGGTTGAGCCGCCCGCTGAACCAGCGGTGGAAATCGCGCACACTGAAGCGACGGCAGCGGCCGCAGTACTCGGGCCAGCCGGACTAGTGGCCAAGAGAGCGTGAACGGCATCCGTTGAGCCAGGACTTGTGGCGGCTGCGGTACTCAATGCAGCCGGAAGTATAGCCAGGGGAGCGCGAGCGCGAACGGCATCCCTTGTTGGCTGAGTTGTCGATGTTCTCGTGAGCAGAGATCCAGGACACGGGAAGCGCTGATGGCGTTCCCTGGCCGCAGGAGGCACCCACGAGGCGAGGATCCATGTCCAAGGCAGAGTGAACATGCCGTTCACGGGGGCTTGGAGATCCGCGTAGTCCCAGGTGTGGCATACATGACAAGGGAAGCGTTGACGGCGTTCCCTCGCCAGACGGATCCTGGACGGCGAGATGCCGGAGGACGAAAGGCCTCCGCAGCACGGTGCTGAAGGCTGGAGCGCCTTAAGTCGGGGCTTTAGTCGACTGCGCCATTTTAATAGAGAGACACAGAGACAGCACCCGTTCCTGGGCCGGCTGTTCTATATCCTTCTTCGTCCTCCTCTTCCTCTCGTTCGCCCCCTAGCGCCCGGTGTCCGAGCGCCCGAGCCCAAGTGCATGTCTTCATCTTTACAATACATCATCATCATCACCATCATCATCAGCCTATATTTCTGTCCACTGCAGGACGAAGGCCTCTCCCTGCGATCTCCAATTACCCCTGTTTTGCGCTAGCGTATTCCAACTTGCGCCTGCGAATTTCCTAACTTCATCATCCCACCTGGTTTTCTGCCGTCCTCGACTGCGCTTCCCTTCTCTTCGTATCCATTCTGTTGCCCTAATGGTCCACCGGTTGGTTATCCATCCTACGCAATACATGGCCTGCACAGCGCCATTTCTTCCGCTCAATGTCAACTAGAATATCGTCTATCCCCGTTTGTTCGCTGATCCACACCGCTCTCTTCCTGTCTCTTAACGTTACTCCTAAGATTTTTCGTTCAATCGCTCTTTGCGCGGTCCCTAACTTGTCCTCGAGCTTCTTTGTTAACCTGCAAGTTTCTGCCCCATATGTTAGCAAATAAATTGATTGTACACTTTTCTTTTCAACGACAGTGGTAAGCTCCCGGTCAGGATTTGTCAATGCCTGCCGTATGCACTCCAACCTAATTTTATTCTTCTGTACATTTCTTTCTCATGATCAGGGTCCCCTGTGAGTAATTGACCTAGATAAACGTATTCCTTTACAGACTCTAGATGCTGACTGGCGATCCTGAATGCTTGTTCCCTTGCCAGGCTATTGAACATTATCTTTGTCTTCTGCATATTCATCTTCAACCCAATTCTTACACTTTCTCGATTAAGGTGCTCAATCATTTGTTGTAATTCGTCTCCATTATTGCTGAATAGGACAATGTCATCTGTAAACCGAAGGTTGCTGAGATATTCGCCGTCGATCCTCACCCCTAAGCCTTCCCAACGTATGAGCTTGAATACTTCTAAGCATGCAGTGAATAGCATTGGAGAGTTTGTGTATAATAATATTGTATAATATATATATATGTGTGTGTGTGTGTGTGTGTATAGTGTTTCTGCGTAAACGTTTTATTTATTCAGATATTGCGAATAAAGGTAACCGGCTGTGTCGACTTCCATGCAGACCATAACATTTTTAACATATTTCCAACAGAAGAGACTAAGGAAGGATTCTTTATCTACCGGTTATGAGCGGTCCCAAATCAGCCTTGCGCTAAGGGACCTCTTTTTATATCTTTTCATCGGTACGCATTCCCAATATTGTCAAATAAACCAAATCAGTACAAACTAAACTACATCATTGTTCGGAATAGGCTGTAGAATGATCTGCAGGTTGGGGGACAGATCGCTCTGACAAAGGAATTCCAATTTTTCGTCGCATTGCCAGAACTTTCGATTTGTTGTAGTGGCATTAGTAGCTAACGCTCATCGAGCCTATCGTAAAATTTACTCATGATAAATGTTAACTGGAACACCGATTAACAAGGCCGCATCTATTCAGGCGCATTTCCTGAAAGAGGTCCAAGGCGTGAGATCGCTAGTGACTGGGCATGATTTGCCGACTAGGTATCTTCAATTTTGCATTGGAACATGTTATAAATTATTGCAAAGCTTAATTAAACATTTATTTCTTAGCCTGCCCACCCCCACTTTCATGATCGGAATTTTTCCCGCACGTAATATCCACCACAGCGAGCATAAAACGAGCCGCCTAACTCACTTAGACCTTTTGTGCGTACGTGGCGCAGTTTTCATTAGTGATAAATGTAAATCATTAAGCAGTTACATGGTGAGCCGTTAGCGCTCTCTGTGCGGAAGAGAAGCAATAATGTTACGACACATATAATTCACGTCTATTTGAAGTGTCTTTGAAAACGACCCCACCGAAGCAATCCATAAAGTCTGCAGTTAAATTTTTCCACAAATAAGAAAAGAGAGCAGACTTGTAGGACCTTGCGAAATGATGACATAATTTTCTACGAAGCTGTTTGTTACGAGCAGACGCAATACAAATTTCAGTTGTTTGTAAAAATGCCACACACTTTAAAACGGTGCCCGCATATGATTCACGCGTTGGCACTGTTTCCCGCAAACTATATCGATGTAGAGCGCTTAATAGCTACTCACCCCTTTTGCGTTCGTCTTTAGAGCAGTCTCAGCGCGTTATTGCATCAACTCGCCCTGGTCTTTTTACATTTATTTACGGAATTTTCAGCCAAGCCTGTACTTCACCCACTGCTTTTAATGTATGAGGCCACAAATAAAAGAAAAAAAATATCAGCAGCCAGCATCATAGTGGGTATTTTTTCTGACAAGCCATGTATTGTTTGCCTTATTTAAAGTACAACAACGGGTTTTAATGCCATTTTTTAGTTTAGCGTTGTGAAAAAAAAAACGTTAAAATTGCTGGTCACAGTGGTAAACATATATTGAAATGCTCAAGTGAGAAATGCTTTAAAATTATTGTAGCTGTGTGCGTGGCCTATGCAGGATAATGTAATGCTATGCATATTCCGGTAGTTCTCCCTGAAAATCCAAAAGAAGCGATGAAATCACTTATTTTGACGGCAATTTCATAAAAAATGAGCTGTAATGCAAAACATTTCATTTCCACCCATTTTCTATCCTAGGGCGCCATAACGTAAACCTATTCCAAACTTTTCTATTCCAATTCTAGAATCAGCCCACCACGATTGCTGAAAACATTTTCGAGCCAATCTCAACTTCGCCTGTCTGTCACGCGACCTCACAAAACGGCGAAAAATCACCTTGTCAAAGTGACGTCTACGCGAAAAAAAAATGCATAAATATGCCAAACAGAACTGACAATTTTTCTGAATAGCCAGAGAATGCCCCGTTCCGAAAGGAATAGGAGGTGGTTGCCTGTCGATCGCTCAGGCCCTCGCTACTCGCACCGGCCGGTGAGCATGTATTTATTTCCGCATGATAAACATTTTCGCGTGGCAGTAAAACATTATAGGGCCCTTTTGTCACGTATACGACATCGCTCTGCCAACTCTTCCTTGCTGAGGATCCGTTTTAGCGGCATTCTTATCCTTCCGTTCCACGCCGCCACGATTTTTACCAGCCACCACAAGCTAAGTAAGGCGAAGCGGACCAATCGGAGACGCCGGCACCACACTCTTGATGCGGTTATGTGTTTTCACTGTGCTGGCTCGGCCCCATCAAAACCCTCTCCACTAGAGCGTGCTCCTCGCCTCTTGTCAGCCAATTAGATAACAAACACCTCCCAGTGTAGGCAATGTTATTTGTTTTGAAAGCGAACAAAGGTGACCATCTATAAACGAGGAGAGTGTTTGATTGGGTCGTTCAGACAACGCTGTGGTTAACCACCCGATGCTTGCGTCGGTGGTTACGTAAATTTGACGTCAGGAAATTGGTATAAAAACAGTTTGGAATAGCTTTGCGTTATAGCGTCCCTAATTCGTTTTTATGCAACTATATCTTAACAATTAGTGCTCAAAATCTGTCCCGCTGTTCACACGCCACTGTTCTGTGATTGTGAGAAAATATCGAGTCCTATGGGAAAAGTGATTATTTTATTGCTCCAACACTTAAATGCTCGTAAGTGTAGATAACCATGGTCGCCATCAACGTTATTTTGTTGCCGCCAAGAAAACGTTGCCCATAACCCCGTTTAGAGGGAATCAAACTCATGTCACTAGAGCGATGTCAACACAGCCACTTGAAGCCCAACAATCCGCTACAGTGCGAGATTTTTTTTCTCATTTAGAGAAAAATTAAAGCATTGTAATAAAAGAAAGCACTAAAAGCGCCACCTTCTCGACCACGGCACAAAAGAGCCCCTTTCCATTGTGAGGAAAGGTTGCTCAGTGTATACCAAATAAAAAGTTTGAAAGATCACTCTCTCAAGGAACCATCCTTCAGCGGACAGGATAAAGTACAAGTTTGTTATAGCAGACAAATTTAAGATCGGGCGTCTTCATAATTATAATGGTAATAGCATTCCAAGTAAGGGGCAAATAAAGTGGATCGGAGAACAATATGTCCACCAGTGCAGAAGACATTTCCTTGGAGGAGGCATTGAATATATAATGCAGACTAAAGCGAACCTATATAGAGAATAAAAATTCAATAACCTCCATCAAGAGTACGTCTGTGACAGTTCAATATGCAATTGTTTCTGGAAGGTAGTTGCATACCTGAACTTGTGACATTTGTCCAAGAAATGAACTACTACCTTCCCTAAAGAAGAAAGAACGGGAGACAAGTTGCGTAATGAAAAGTTGAACCAAGCCAAAGCCCCCGCTCTCCAGATGAAAAAAAGTTGCCAAATAAAATGGCCTCAACACGAGAGTTCCAGGCAAAAGTAGCAAGCGCACGATGTAAATTTTGCAACTTTTGTCATCAGAAGTATAATAACTGCTGCACCTACACAAGTCGGGCTAATAGGAACGTTGTGGAGGCTAGAATAAGGACAGCGTGCCCCTGGCAGAAAGCGCAATACCAGGAATCTGGGACATCGTCGAACAGCGCCTCTAGCGGCCGCCTCTGAAAACATGCGCATTTTCTATGGGAGAGCGTCGTTTTTCCCAAATAACTAATCATAGAAGCCATCTTTCAAAATATTACCGTGGAAATAGGCTCTAGAAGCTTAGCCCGACATCTCATGCAAGCGGTACCATTACTTACGACAGAAAACCCGTTCCAAATTGCGGGCGAAGTTCGAAGTATGGGAGTCTATGGAAAAGGCCAAATTTTGGAGGCTTTTTTGGCCAGTAAAAAGCAATTTGCGATGAGCCTATTGCATCGATCGACGTATTATCGGGGATTTATCAACTTCAATGACTCAGCTTTCAGCTAGTTGCAGCAGCAGCTCTTGAAATGGCAAAAAAGTCGTTCCAAAATCGCATTTTTCATAACAAGGTCGCAGAATTTATTGTGGTACGTACATAAACCTAATTTTTGCCTCCCGCAGCACGTCGAACCGATAGCCGAGCGTTCTGCGTGACCACAGATTAGGATCACTGATACCACAATTGTGAGTTCGCATGTTCGAAGCCAGCGGCGCCGCTATTTTTTTATCCCTTTGTCGCTGCTTAGTTTGGCGGTTTCCCGCCAGATGGCATATTCCCAAATCCAGGTCATTTAGTTACGGTTCTTGTTTCATTTCTTTCTACTGTACCAACGTCTTCCTAAAAAAATTGCTGGCTGGTTTCGTGAACATGCGAACGTGCTTCCAAACTTCTTTTGCACATTAGGTGGAATGTATTTGAGACAATAAACCCAGGTTACGTGTTTTGAAAGTTAATTTCTTTCTTAAGGCAAACATTTATGAAGACATTACTAAGAAATATTTTTGGCGTCTTCAGTTATGTCATGGAAAAGGCGTGTTTGTGCGATTATTTTGCAGCTTGAAACGTACCACAAAAAAAATAGTGTCCAGTGTGTGCAATTAAAAGACACAGAAGTAGAAAACTTGGCTGCAGCCCCAGACGTAGTATTCTTACAAAGGAATACAGAAGCTATTTGACTGAGTATATTTGCATTATATCAAAGCAGAATTTTTCCGTACCGGATCTTCGGTGCAAATGAAGGCTGTCCGAATTATTTCACAAGCTTTTTTGCTTAGTACAAACCGATACCTCGAAACATAAACATTCTATCCTCAATATGCAGCGCACGTGTCTTATCATTTGAGCCATTCCCATATACCTTCACGAAATTCCAGAAATACCAAAGGTCTTCATATCCTTTTACCACAACGTGCGCTGAGGAGTATTGGAAATTATGCGAAAAGACACCGGGACGTGCTAATGTAGTTTGTCGTGTAAAAATAAAGAACGATTCCAATCACAGACCACACCCTTTTTGAGTTATGCCCACAAAGTGTTGCAAGAAGACATTGTTTTCGGCTAGAATCACCAAAGTTGCTATGGCATTCTGCTGTTCTGTTCTTAACTAACTCTATTACTGAATCAGATCGCAGCACCATGATATAATTACTGGTACAATTCTTCGGTAATTCTGTAAGAATATTCTCCTACCCTAAATTTAACGTGTTTGAACAATTGAAGAGAGAAAGGACCGTGAGGGTTTCCAGAAATGTTCCCCAATTAGAATCGTTTATGGCCCATATCGGTACGGTGGTATTGTCATGATCACGCCAGCGTCCACTGACACCATTTATCACTTTACTGCCTGTAAATAAAATACAAAAGTGTCGTTCCTTGTGCGTGAGTAGCACAATCGCAGCTGATCCTTTCATATGGGCCCACTAAGCCACACCTTCCCTTTTCTGCCATGGTGCCACAAGAGATGTCAATTTCACCCTTGAATTTCTCCCTGTCAGTTTCTTAAAAAGTATAGGGACGTACACAAGACGAACATTCGAAGTTTTGAAGTAGTCCTAAAATTTTAGTAAAATTTCATAGGCAATGTTATTATCCTTTATTTGTTTACATATTTATTACACCTGATTGGTGATAATAATGACGTACTACATAATAGTTCAGTTCTACTACTTAATAAGTCATGTCTGAGATGGCTGTCGTGAAAATTAACCAGGTGTAAGCACTGCATGACGTTGGCTGGAAGGCCATTCATTAAAAAAATTGTGTGCAGAATAAAGAAAATGCAGGTGTTCAATCGCACAGTCGCCGCCAAAAGTTTACGCGGCCGAGGTTCTGCGCAAAAGTTCATTTTCAACGCTGCTACGCCCGCAGCCAGTAAAAAAAAATTGCCCGCCAATCCACCCTGTGAAGGTGGTTGGAAAGCGAAGCTTTTTACGCCACCCTCACGGTGACTGCGGCGCACTTGATATTTCACACACTACAACGTAACTTTAACCACGGCCTTTATTATTATTTACTTCACAACAATGTTCACTACTGCTTTATGATCGGTGTGATATACACTACTAGACTACCCCATAGTGGGGTAGTCTAGAAAATGAACCGAAGCAGTTACTAGGCTGGAAGGGTTTCGAATGACGTCAACCCTCTTTCAAGCAGCTGCATAAGCTTTGCAACAGCTGCAATCTAATCTTACGGACCGCGCCGAGCCTGTTTCCGTTGTTTGCCCGCAGCCCTTATCATCCATCATGTTGGCTCATCACTTTGAAGCTTGTTTTTGTGGTTTTTCTTGCGAAAACGAGTGCTTAGTTGTACGCTGAATGCCTGAATTCAAGTAAGCTATACTGCTATACCTGCAATTGTTAGCGGTTCGTCGGGATCGTTTTTTGATTACAACGACGGACACGACAGAACCCTTGGCTGGTAGAGGTACAAAGCTTCGCTTTAAAATGCAAAACTTTTGTTTTGTTTACTCTAGACCAGTATACGCTATAAATCCGAATACTACGATGCGTGACTAAGGCGTAGAAATATAAATATTTTTTCACCTTCTGGGGTACGAAAACTTTTGACGCTGACTATACGTTCTGAAGGCAAGGTTGCTTTTTAGCTTATTCGTGATGACAAGCGCGAACTCTTGATGATGGAATATTGGAGCGTACAATTGTATAACTTGTGCAAGCTCAGGCGACTTCACGACGCAAACATAGCGATGAGGGGACGTCGAGACTTGCCTCACCGCCGCCTCACGGGCGTGCTCTGCCGCCCAGGTTTGGTCGTCGAGGGCGGAGCTCCGCAGAGCCTCACGCAACCTCGACGAGAGGGTCGTGGTGTGAATGTGAGTGTACTGTGCTGGGCACTCCCACAGCATATGCGGAAGCGTAGCCGGGTGAGTGCCACAGCACCGGCAGTTTGGGGTACTGTAAACTTCAGGGAATATAAGGTGGAGGCGGGCGGGTGAAGGGTACGTATTTGTTTGTAGCAGACGCAGGGTGGTAGCCTGCGCCCAACTGAATTTGGGGTGAGGTGGGGGGAAAGATCGGCACAGCATGCGTTTTGTTTACTAACACTGATGATAAATGAATAGTCAAAGTAAATGAATGTTACTGTGCGATTCTGGACAGACTCGAGTGTAACGCATACGTTCTATATCACGGTAGGTTCCATACTAATTCTATACTACGCATTCCTATTCGAATTTTGGCTTGTCTTAAGCCTACCGAGTTGCAAGTAATCAAAATAGGTAGGCAATTGCTTCTTGGGATGAAGCCGAGGCCATGGTAGATGTGATTAGTAATGCGGTATATGTGAGTAGGCTGACTGGCATTATTACATGAAGTGCGCCAACGTACCTACGTAACGTCACGGTGGAAATTACAGAGCCCTTTATTGTATATATATTGAAGTCATCGGAGAGTGTCTTTGCTAAAACGTAATAAGTTTAATAATATCAGGACTGATTAGCCTTCTGTTAAAATGTTAGGAAAAATACCATGTACGAAGTTCTATTTTGATTTAAATTGCAACGTTATCAGCGCTTCCAAAGGAAAGTGACTGTACAAGTCCATCTTTCTCGGGCGTTCATGTCACCTAGGTACCACCGCCTGACACATGACCTTTATATTTTAAAATCTTCCCCGATGACGTCAGTTACGTTGCGGCAAAAAATAAATACCCTTTCTAAAGAATGAACCATAATAGCTTCCCGACAAAGCGCAGTACGTTGGCGTAAGTCGTCATTTGTGATAACGATAAGAGCGACAGCCCGTTGTTAAAAATGACTTGTCACTCCCCGGTTTTTCTTTTTTGCTCAAGGACGCAACTAACCCGTAGAAGGGTAATCCCTCCCTTCGCATGATGCTTGCGACCTTTCTGGTTCCGGGCAAGCGCGTTGTTTGTGTATATTTCAGGTGCGCTTGGCATCGAAAGTCTTAAAGCTTTAAACAGCGAAAGGCTGTCACAGTCACTTCGGTAGCTATACGGAAAGCGCGGACAATCAGTCCACTTTCAGCAAACGCGCTCTCAAACAAGACATAATTGTGAGAAAGGGGCTCCTATATTACCCATAGCGAGAAATGTATCCAGAAATTACACCTCATTATCCCGATGTGTTTATGAGCCGCACTCTGCGGCCTGTATTCCGTATTATGACAAAAAATATAGTTTGTGCAGTGTCAGTGTAGCCTAAACATAAAACAGGAAATTGAAGTCATCACATCAACTATCATATATCATAAATTGAAAGAAATAAAACTGAAACTGTACTTCATAATACTCGCACTGCAAACTTTGATGCATGTGATTCATTTCAATTTCCTATCTGTTCCAGGGTAGAAATATGCTGTTCAGTTGGTAAACACAGATTATTTTGCAAAATTTGATAAGAATTTTTGCCTCCAACATATGTTCCTATTGGTCATGCACATTTCTCTCTATCGAATATATGGTCGAAACATCACAAAGTCGAATTGTGAATCATTTAAAAGTTAAACTGGCTTCTCCACATAGGGCAAATGCCGTATGAATTTGAGAATGTAATAATACACAATCATTTGGTTGCATAATCTTCCTGGCTATAGGCATGTAATGAAAAGTTCAAATGTATTACACGGCTTTGTATTTTCGCGGCAATTTCTTGCACTGCATTTATAAAGTAATGTACGTTTTTTTTTATTTTAGCGAGAGTCCAAAAACACATAGCAACTTATTTACCAAAGCGATATGAGTTTCAAGAGCTCGTTAATTAGGTTGTCATTTGAGCAAATAAGACGAGACACTTTCATGCACAGACAAAATAAGCGGCTAAGAGGAACAGCTGACTAGTCATTCCAGAAGATAAACTGAGTTTAGCTATGTAGTGTTAAACTATGTAGCTTTAAATAATGCACATATTTTATACATCGCCGGATAGGGGTCATTGGAGATCGCTGGGCGAGGCCTTCGTCCTACCATGGAGATAAATATAGTCTGATGATGATGTATAAACATTGCCGGAGGTGACCACCCCTCATCCAAGAAATATTTTTTACAGTTTAATAATATATTTATTTGCGCCGTCAGAACTCGAAGGCATTACGGAAGGAAGTGGGTTGAGCAGGCTAAACAAATAATGCAACTATTAAAAAGTAACTTTTTAATCATATAATTTTACCTGGTGGTACGTGGAAGAAACTTCAGTGCGCACCAGGAAGGCAGCGTTACAATTATGCCATATTACCTGATATTACAAAGAATTTAAAAGGAACATAGTAAGTAATTAACAAATTCAGATTACACAACGTACGCTAGTTGATGTTGCATGAAACTTGCGTTTATTAGTACTCTTTAGGATTTATTTGGGGAGGCGATACCATTCAAGGGCTGTGCGAGGCCAGAAAGAGCTGAAGGAAGTTAATGTGACTAAATCTGATACGTATTTTGTACAGCTGATCAATACGATGCCATATATGTGGTGACGGAGATACAGTCGTACGCGGATATATCAAGCCAACTTATAACTAATTATTCTGTATATCGAACAGCTGTAAAATACCCTTGAAAATTCCATGCAAATGTATCGGGCCGGTGCACGCGTATAAAGAACGCTCGTTCACCAGCACATTCGATATATCGAACGCGGCGCCACGCAGAAGACCTCATAGTGCACGTCTTTGTACACTTTGAGGTATTCTGGCACCTGGAGGTGGAGAAGAGATAGTGCAGTCAGTTGAGCCCTGTCAGCCTGTTCGGCTAGCCCTCATACTACCTCGGACGTCAACATTCCTTCTATCCGATTTTCAAGGCGTCGTCGTGTGGGTTGAGTGCCTATTCATGAGTTTATTTTCCGCAAGCGATGGCCGCTACAAGTGTAAAGAAAAGAATCAGCTTGGACTTTTCAATGAAGTTGAAAGTGAACCAGCAATTTTTTTGCGTGTAAATAAAGTGTACTTGCTTTTTTCCCCAGAGTTGCGTGCAGTAAATTAGCGGCTCTCGGATGCACTAATCGGTAAGCCACCGTTTACCTGAGGGCCTATTATTTTATATATCGAATTACCTATACATCGAACTTTTTGTCATCCCCTTCAGATTCGATATATCCGGGTTCGACTGTATCAGTTTACGGGTTACAAATTCAAGTTTAGCTTTATTTGGGGTTAGAGTAGCTATTCGATCATAAGTTGAACATATAAAACGAGTGGAGTAATTTTGAGTTCTAATGAGGTAATAAATACAATGGAATTTCACACATTGGATGTATACTCAAATTTTGTTCCTATTAGTGTTCTCTATAGTAGTAACATGAGAGAGGATGGTGGCATTATAAGTGTACAGGAGCCAATAACCCAACGTTCGATCCGCATTGTTACTAATCTCGATATACCAGGTAAGATTATCCGTACTATGAACACGTGAATGCTTTTATGACTATACAGGCTGTAACTCCGTGTTGTTAAGTAAGTACGTCGAAGAGCTGTTTTGAATGGGAGTTGCTCAGATGATGTTGCTGCTACGTCTGGTGTGCCGCAAGGCTCCGTGTTGGGGCCCATTCCTTTTCATTTTTTTAATGCGAAAGCATTATATGCCCCATTACGCGAAAACCCGTAGTTGTAGTCGGCGACGCTACCAAAAATGGCCGACGGCAAAGAGTAAAAACGCGTCGTAAAAAATGCTCGAATTGATGACAAATTTATCAGGCAGGTTCATGTAAACAAAGTAAACTAATCCCTTTGAAATAAAAAATAGGTAAATTTTGATCTGGGCGGGAATCGAAACCGGGCCTCCGGGGCGCGGAGGAGACCCGACTTTGTCCCCTACGGCCGGATAAACTCATCCTAGCTCGAGTCGCAACTCCCGCCCCACCACTACTCCGAATTTCGCCGCTGCCGAGAAATGTATGCAGCCGTCTACGCCTCAAGCTCTGGCGAGGCACCGGCCCCGGCCGCCCCAATCTCTGCCCTACGCCACCCCAAGCTACCCATCGACGATAATAAAATCATCCTCCGTCCCCGTGGCGGCCTCAACCTTCGGACCGTGAACAGCGTTGCGCTTCGCGATGCCATTCTGCAAGCAGCCCGCCTCGGACACCAAGAGGCCAAGCCAGGCACCGTAATCATCAACACCCTCCAACACGTCGTCCTCATCAACACTCCCGACCCGCAACGCCGACACCACTACCTCGCCATCAAGTCCGTACTCATCAAAGACACTGCCTACGACTACTCCTACGAAGCGGCCCCGGAAGACTGCGCCCGCGGTGTGGTTCACGGGGTCCCTCTCGCCCACTCTTACGAAGTCATTCAGGATCGTCTCAATCGCGAGCAGAACCCTCCCATCCTCGACTTTATACGCATGGGCTCCACGGAGTCCATCATCATCCTTTTTGAACAAGACTGGGTGCCCAAGCACATCTACCTCTCCTCCGTACTCTATAGGTGCTCCCTCCTCAAAAAGAATATCGAGCACTGCCCTAACCGCGGCGCACTCGGCCACCGCGCGGATGTGTGCCCGGCTCCCAAGAAACGCCGCTGCTCCGGCTGTGACCAAGTAGACACCCCCCCCCCCCCAAGGACCACGCCTGCACGCCGCTCTGCAAGATCTGCAGCAAAGCACACCTGATGGCGGACGGAACCTGCAAGGCCCGCTACCGCACCCCATACCTCGTCAAGAAGAGGTACTGGGATGCCAGGCGGGCCCCCGAGGCAACCGCCAACCAGGCTCTCACCAATCAAGCTCCACCCCAACATAGCAGCTGCTCCATGACCCGCAAGCCTCAGGCCCTGCAGCTCACCCTGGAGTCCCTCCCGGTGCTGCATCCTGCCGCACTGAAACAGCCCTCCAACCGTACCAAGCCCATGGCCTGATCCCACTCCTGGACCGGACTCAGGCAACCCCCACTTCCAGTTCCCCAAAACCACCTGCACAGGAACCCGGCCGCCACACCAGTGAGGTGAGCTGGGCAGGCGTAGTCTCCCAGGACTCCGCGAACCCCCTCTATAAGGAAATGGTGCATGTCCGCGCACAGCTCGCCTCCCTCCACACCACCAACCAACGCCTTCAGTCGCAGCTGCATGCCTTCCTGCAGGTCCACACCCCTACCCCGGCGACAATGATCTCGGCCGCTCATAAACTCCCTCCCCTACCACCTTCTCCTCCTACTCGCGAACCGCCGGCCAAGAAGAGGGCCGCAACTCCCACTACCTCCTCGGCCACACCAACATCGGCCGCGGCAACCCCAGCCCTACCCTCCCAATTCGAACAACTCGTGGAGGCCAAAATTCAGGCCGCGGTACAGACGGCCATCCAAGCCTTCACCCAACAATTCGCCAACCTCTATAGCCGTCTAGACGAATTTGCTCACCAAATTGACGAGCGATTTAAGGAGCAAGAGGCCCTCCACTGGACAGCCTGTGCGGCCGCGCGGCCTAAAAAGAAGGCCAAGCTCCACACCCTCTCCACCCCTCCGCTGCAAACTACACCCTCAGCAATGGCTAGACCTCGCACTAGCCTCACCATCTGGCACTGGAACTGTCGATGCTTTGGCTCCAAGCGGGGGCTGGTTCACCAGTTCCTAGCTCGGGCAGACGGCCCCGACGTGCTCGCGCTGCAAGAGCCCTCCAATCCTCTCACCCTACCAAGCTACGTGCCCATCATCCCCATTTCTCCTACGTCCCCTCGGGTCGCATTCCTCGTACGCCGTGCGCTCACTCCCACCTCACACCCGCTAGACGTCCCCGAAATAGATCATCTCTTCATCGAACTTGTGCCGCAGTGCACTCGCGATACCCTCTTCATCCTTAAAATATTGACCCTTTTCGTCGAGCAGTTTGTTTTACAGAAACGAGATGGCGCTCACGACGGCGTGCGATACGTCTCCTCAATGACCGCGCACGAATACGAAACCATTATCGCTTCTACCTTGCTTCTGTGCGATCAGCTGTCGGAAATGCAACTGAGTTTTCGCTAAGACATTGTGGACTGGCATGTTAAGGAATGGAATGAATCTGTGTGGCCAAGTTCGCGAACCACTGCTGCAACTGTCCGAACGTGTTACCGGCACTTCGGGATGTACGGTTTTCCTTGAGGATACAGAAATTTGCTCATCCGCCAGCCTTGTATCGCTAACCTTCAAAGAAAGGGCTTCATCCCCAGAACGTCGGCAAGAGTACCACTCGTTAAACAATGACAATGGGAGTAGCGCCGCTTCCTGTCATAGTAAGTTTCGCGCACGTTTTCTATGCACATCTGACCCAAATGGCAGGAAAACTGACGCCCACTCTATCGCCGACGTATCAAGAATAAGTGAATGGGCGCACACTTGAATATATGCGCACTGTATACGGACAATAAATGACGGACTACACTGATGGCGCACGAATGGTCGAAGCTGAATGTTTCGTGACGGTCCATAAGAGTAAGCAAGTTACTAGCTGCCATATATATTTGCTTCAAGGTATTACAATGTACAAAACAGCTACGTTTCAAGCATTGTGCGCAGCAAGAACAAATCTATCGGAACTGAACACACCCGCGAGCGATTAGGCAGAAAATAATCAGATAGTGGCCGCACCAACGAACTTCACTGAGTCAGAAACTGACAAGCCATTACTTCAAAATATTTGCCGAATAAAGAACAAAGAACAAAACACACTAATCCTGACTGAATTTATGAGCGGAATGTTTGGATAGCTTGGAATACATATTTAGCCCCGCTTTTAGAACAAGCACCATATACGCTGCTTGCGCCGTTTGGACATAGCTTAATCCGCTCCGAACGCGCTTTTGCATGTTCTCTGAAGCTGTGATCAAAGCTTCGTGTCATCCACCTGGTCACCGTCTACGATACCTTTGAAAACAGAGGTTTTCTATGTCGCGCCGGCGTCATACATTTCCATTGTGAACAAGGAGGCAACGGAGGCAGTTGAGGCAAGCAATGGACGCGTCACCACGTGATCAAAAATGGCAACGCCCACGGGATCGCCGCGAAAAGGGTCAATACAGCCACCCGAAGTGCCTGCTGCCACTACTTCGACCGACTCTTCACGCTCGCCAAGCGTGTCGCTCACAAGAGCCCCTCCTAATTCTAGGGGATTTCAACGCCCCTCACACGGCCTGGGGCTACCGAACGGGCACCCCCAACGGGCGCCGGGTATGGCCCGCAGCTTAGCAGGCCGGCTTCTCCCTTCTCACAAATCGCACCACCCCTACTCGCACCGCAAACAGTGTCTGCACAGACACTACCCCCTACCTCACATTTACCCACCGCCTACCTCAAGCTGGTGGTGTAACACCTGGGAGAATCCGGGTAGTGATCACTACATTATTTAGATTCTCCTAAAGCAGGCCCAGCACGCAGACCCGCTCGTGGTGCTGCCATCACGAAGTGGGACTCGTTCCGCACTTTCCGAGCAGCCCACACTCTACACAACATCTCAGACATAGCTACTTGGTCCGACCAGCTCTAGTGCGACATCCGCGCCGCGACTCGCCCCCTCCCAGAGGACTGCCCTGCGGACGTGATGGATTCCCATCTCCTGCAGCTCTGGAAAGCCAAGGCGGGACTCGAGCGGAGGTGGCAGCGTCAGCGCTGGAATACAACATTCAGACGCCGGCTGACCCAGCTCAACAAGGAGACTGAGACGCATGCTGCGACTCTCTCTCGCTAAAATTGGGGATCGCTCTGTAACAGGCTGGAGCACAACATGAGCCTGCCCCAGACATGGAACCTATTCCGCATCTCATTGATTCGACTCAGTCCAAGACACACCAGAAACAGATCATGACGAAGCTCATACACGCATCCGAAGCCTCCCCGCAGGAACTCCTCCAGACGCTTCGTGGTCTACACTTCCCCGCATATCCCCCCGGAGACCACCCACTATACAGGCTCCCCCAACGATCTCCTCGACAAAACCATCAGAGAGGCCAAAGTCAGGGCAGAACTTCAGCGCCTGAATACGTCCTCAGCTCCCGGTCCCGACGGAGTGCACAACAAGGCACTACGCAACCTCGATTCCCCCTCCATCACAGCCCTAACCGACTACTTCAATGAATGCTCGGTGCGCGGCGCCCTCCTAACCCCAAGTAAAGGACGCTAAGGTAGTTTTCATTCCCAAATCGGGCAAACCACTTCGACCCGCTAATATCGGTCCCATATCCCTTACGTCCTGTGTGGGCAAGCTTATGGAGCACGTTCTCCAGACCCGGCTGAGCCGGTATCTGATAGATGCCAAAAGCTCCGTCTCCGTGTACGTGAATCTCTCCATCATCTCCTCATGTTAGCTGCGGTAAAAACTGCATTTCATTGTTTAATCGCTGAGATGAAGATGGAACTACGTGTAGTACATTGCCATATTGCTGCCGCGTCCGGTATTTTCCCGAAATCTCGGTGACTTCGAAATACGCCTCGACGTCTTTCGGCCGTGTGGGACGACACAGAGGTCTAGACCAATTTATTGTCAAATTTCTCGAAAGCGGATGACAAGAATATGAGTAAACCACTTCATTACAGTAGTTACACATGCACCGTACTTCAAACCCAGAGTGAATATTTTGCGTAATCACTTCTGAGCGAATTTCGAAAAAAAAGTGGAAGGCAATGTGCAATGTATTGTACAAGGGGTCTCAGGAGGATATAATTAAATGGTTGCGCAAGAAACCGCATCGAAAGGAACAATACTTAGGCGTTTAATTATTGCTGATTCAATATTGCAGTATGAGTAGAAAAAGAAATGTCCAGAATAGATATTCTCAATTTAGTAAAGACCCTTGCTTGAACTCGGCAAGAGTTACATCTCGATGTTAGTGTCCGACAGGCCGCCATGGCGGAAAGAAACTACAGAAGGGAGCGTCACGTGACAATCTTGAAGCCTAGTGATAAAAAATATAATGCATAACTCGCGAAAGAAAATGCACAATAGTCACGTGACAGACAAGCGGTAGTTCTTTGCGCCCTGCATGATGTGCTGCATACGTGCGTGCGTCGGTGCGCCTGTTTAGTGCCATGGAACGTTTACAGAAGGAACGCCGTTCCCTCTGCCGCTCCTTCGTAAAAATAACGAGTTACCGTTACAGTTCCACCGGCCCTTAAAGGAATGGTGGCATTCCTCCGTTCCTCCCAAAAGGAACTAGTTCCTGGAACGCCGTTCCGTACAACACTGCACCAAAGGGAATATATCGCTTTCGCATACCCACACGTAAGCAGTTTGAAATGTCTCTGCCGAATTTCTTCTTTTTTTAACAGCCGTAATTTGTGGTGCGTATCAAAAACTACCAAGAAAGAAAACAAATAAACTTTCTTGCCGAGGTGGGTTTCGAGCCCGCGTACCTCCGGTCCCAAAGCGAGCGTCGTAACCACTAGGCTATACAGCCACGCTGCCAGAACATGCATTTATGCGAATCATATTGTTACGGAAGGATAGGAGGAAAGTAAAGAAGAAGATCGAGAGACACTGGCTGCTGCGTGTTGTTGCTGGTCAGCTATCTTGACCACACTCACCCTACTTGTGCATATATTGTAAATGCATCCAGTCTATACTCCCAACATCCCCGTAACACATTGGTGAGAGGTGCGGGGTACATAGGCTGGAAACGGAGCTCCGCAGTGGACGTCGCATCACCGTCCCCACCATGACTGACGGTGAGCACGCGGGATCAACGTCGTTGCCGCCTCCAACGTCAACGGCACCGTCGCCAGCTACGTCGTCGTCTCCATCGGTTGTGGTTGTACAAGCCAAGGATCCCGGAACTTTCTGTGGGACCGATGGCGCCCACGTTGAAGAGTGCCCGGCCATGTACGAACGCGTGAGTGGAGTCAACAGATGGGACCCTACGCCTATGCTAGCTAACGTGTTGTACCTAAGAGGCACGGCAAAGGTCTGGTACGAAAACCACGAAGAGGAGCTGACCAGCTGGCACCAATGCAAAGAGAAGCTAAAAGAGTTGTTTGGCCAACCAGCCGGCCGTAAGATTGCCGCAAAGCAGGAACTCGCCTCCCGCGCCCAATCCCCCACAGAGTTCTATGTTTCGTATATCCAGGACATGCTGGCGATTTGTCGTAAAGGCGATCACGACATGACTGAAGCTGAGAAGGTCGGGCACGTGCTGAAGGGAATCGCTGACGACGCCTTTAATCTGCTCATGTGCAAAGGCTGTTCTTCAGTTGATGCTATCATTAAAGAGTGCCGACAATTCGAGCAGGCCAAAAGCCGCCGAGTCCTGCAACCATTCGCCAGACTCCCCAATACTGCCGCAACGTCGTCTTGTGAAGATCAGCCCACACAGCAGCATGCGTCGCCATCAGAGGACGTGGTGCGAATCGTTCGACGTGAACTGGAAGCGATGGCGCCCGCAGCTTTCTGTTCGCGTCGCCCTGACGCTACCCCTCTTTCAGTTCCTCTCGTTCAAGCCATCGTTCGCCAGGAACTTGAAAGCATTGGTTTACATTCTGTCTGTGCTGTCGCCAACCCCAGAGCCAACGAACGCCCTTCTACTCTGTTTGATCCACCGCGACGCTTCTCTCCGCGTTATCGCAACCCGACTGAGTGGAGAACTGCGGACGACCAGCCGATATGTTTCACCTGTAGTCGTATTGGTCATGTCGCCCGATACTGTCGCAACTCGTGGCCCTCAACACCTCGCACGCCGACCAACCTGAACCGTTTTCATGGAAATTCCCGCCGTGTTCTGCCCTCCGCCGAGTCTAACAGTGCCGACAACTCTGCCAGGAACACGTGGTACAGTCGCTCACAATCGCCTCGCGGACACCAGTCTCGTTCACCACAAACACGTCGCCCATCTTCCCGTTCGCCGCAGCCACGTCGCCTTTCGAACCTTGTGGCGTTCGACCGCGTTCCTTCGGAAAACTAAGAATTGCAGCCCTCGGAGGTGGTGCTGCATTGACAACTAATGCAGTAAATCCTCTGTCTGTGCCCACAAAGAGAAATATAATTGACGTCAAAGTAGACGGCGTACCTGTCCAAGCACTCGTCGACACTGGAGCCCACATATCTGTGATGAGTGCTAGCCTACGTAGACGTTTAAAGAAGGTCCTCACCCCAGAAGCTGCACAAGTGCTTCGTGTGCCCGACGGTGGCGTGCTGGTTGTTCTCGGAATGTGTACTGTACGTTTAAGTATAGCCGGCCGCCCTACTTCTGTTCTCTTAGCTGTGATCGACAACTTCCCTCACGACGTTATCCTTGGGTTGGACTTTTTATCCAACCATTATGCTCTCATCGACTGCGCAGCCGGCGTCCTTCAGTTGGAACTGCCTCAACTCGCCGATGCTCCAAGCACCGCGCCTGTGCTCGCTTCAAGATGTGCGTCTGTCACCCGAGGCAGTCACTTACGTCGCTTTGACCTCACAGCCACAGGTTCCTGACGGTGAATATGTGCTTCGCCCCATCGTCGACGTGCTTTTGAACCGAAACGTTGCGGTTCCGCATAGGCTGATCACGGTTACGAATAATGACGTCGTTCTCCCGCTTCTGAACTTCAGCCTGTGCCCTCAAGTGCTTCCGGCTGGCATGTTCTTGGCCAGCGTTTCTTGTACGTCCGAATTTGACATTGAGAGTATGGATGCCGAGAGTGGATTATTAGCACCAATTGCAGCTCACAGCTCTGATTCTTTCATGGATGACTTCGCCAAAATGATTGCAACTGACCTCACCTCTGCTCAGGCCAAGGACCTCCGTCTCCTGCTCGAATCGTACAGTGACACCTTTGATTTTGGCGACCGCCCTTTCGGCCAAACATCTGTTGTTCACCACCGTATAAACACTGGAGACATGAATCCTATTCGTCGGCGTCCCTATCGTGTATCACATGCTGAACGTAGAGTAATGCAATCAGAAGTGGACAAAATGCTCCGCAAAGGGGTCATCGAATCATCAGCCAGTCCTTGGGCTTTGCCAGTCGTCCTCGTGAAGAAAAAGGATGGTACCTGGCGTTTTTGCGTCGACTATCGCCATTTAAACAAGATCATGCGAAAGGACGTCTACCCATTACCACGCATCGATGACGCCTTGGACTGCTTGCACGGAGCTACATACTTCTCGTCCATTGATCTTCGATCCGACTACTGGCAGATTTCTGTTGATTAAATGGACCTTGAGAAGACTGCCTTCATAACACCTGATGGTTTATATCAGTTCAAAGTAATGCCCTTTGGCCTATGCAATGCTCCTGCGACATTTGAACGAATGATGGACTCTCTTCTGCGAGGCTACAAATGGACCACCTGTCTTTGTTATCTTGACGACGTTATTGTTTTTTCTCCCACGTTCAGCAGCCACCTTACGCGACTCGCTGCAATTCTTGCGGTCTTCCGAAAAGCCGGCCTTCAGCTGAACTCTACGAAATGTCAATTCGGGCGCCGTCAGATTACCGTGTTGGGACATCTCGTTAACGCAACCGGTGTACAACCAGATCCGGATAAAGTTCGCGCCGTTCGCAGTTTCCCTGTGCCTCGTTCTGCTTCTGACGTGCGCTGCTTCGTCGGCCTGTGTTCTTACTTTCGCCGTTTCGTCAAAAACTTCGCCGACGTTGCTCGCCCTTTGACAGATCTTCTAAAGAAGAACACGCCTTTCTCATGGGGCCCGGAGCAGGCTCACGCGTTCGCCGCTCTCATCGGCTTTCTGACCACCCCTCCCATACTTGCCCACTTTGACCCATCTGCACCGACCGAAGTCCACACTGATGCCAGCGGCCACGGCATCGGTGCTGTTCTCGCCCAGCAGCAGAATGGTACCGAGTGCGTGATACCTTACGCCAGCCGCCTGCTGTCACCTTCTGAGAGGAATTACTCCATCACCGAGGGTGAGTGCTTGGCTTTAGTGTGGGCTGTCGCCATGTTCCGGCCATATTTGTACGGCCGCACGTTTTCGGTCATTACAGACCACCATGCCCTCTGCTGGCTGTCTTCCCTCCGGGACCCGACAGGACGGCTTGGTCGCTGGGCTTTGCGGCTCCAGGAATTTTCTTTTATTGTCATCTACAAGTCTGGACGTCTGCACAAGGACGCTGACTGCCTCTCTCGTCATCCCGTGGATCCTCCTGATCCTGTTGCACATGATCTGGAGACCTGCGTGTTGGCTTTCACTGACATGTGCGACATGCGCGCTGAACAACATCGCGACGAGTCCTTGCAGGCCATCAGCGCCGGAGTGCAATCTGGCAGCACCGACGGCCCGTGCCGCATGTTCGTGCTGCACGACGGCTGCATTGCGTTCGAGCGTCGTCGTATTCGTCCACAGCTGACGCGTTTGTATGGTCGTGCTCTGCGAGGTGAAGAGGTTTTGCGTGCTATGAGAGCGAGAGAGAGAGAGAGCGACGCATTCACGAAGCGGGTCTCCTGGAACGCGATGTCGGCATTGGAACGCGGTGTCGGTGTTGCAAGCTGCGCTGTGCAACGCGCAGTGTCGGCCGTAAGTCCGAGACGCACGAAAAGAAATTATCATCTACATGAGTGATAAGATGAAAAGTTCGCGTGCACTTCCGGGAAACGCTGGGCTACGATCACACAGCTTCGCAGTTTCAAGCGTTGCGCGGCCGAGTGCAAGGTTTTTTATTAGCAATATGTGTGATATTATCGAACCGGGATACAATTTTTGTGGATGATTGTGTACTGTGTGCAAGGGCATCTAATGAGTCATTGTTTTTATTGGCGGCCGACTTGAAGCGAGTATAAAAATGGTGTGTCACTAATAGCATGTCCCTAAACATAAATAATTATGTAGCAGCTTCACTAGAAAAATGTAACAAAATCATATATAAGTACTTGTTAAGTGGCCAGTTGAAATAGAAAAATAATTCACCAATGAAATATTTAGGTCTTATGCTGTCAGAGGATGGCTCTTGGTCATAACATGTTAATACCGTAGTTAGAAATGCAGGGCATGCCCTTCACTTCTTGCAACAAAGTTAAAACACATAAGTATTAACGTAAAAGAGCAGCGTAAAAAACAAGTTTTACCAATGTTGGTGTAGGCATGCTGTGTGTTGAATGTGGTTTCTGATGTGCATATCAGTGCGCCATTGGGTGAACGTTAAAGAACCCCAGGTGGACTAAATTAATCCGGAGTTCCCCACCCCGGCGTGCCTCATAATCAGATCGTGGTTTTGGCACGTAAAGCCCAACAATTAATTTTTTGCATAATAATGCTTTAGAAAAAGTCCAATCCGTCGCGACACTGTTCGACCTGGGGATATACAACCGCTTTCTAAGTGCAAGAGGAAAAAATAACTTGACTGGATCCTTTTGCTTGAACAGGGAAGCAGGTTACGTCTTAAGCTGCTTTACTCAATCTTTCATAATCATATTGACACGTATACATGTTTATCTTTCACCGGTGACCGCTTTAACCGGCTAACAACGTTAAACGTAATCGCTAGGCACAGGACGCGCCTGCATGTATCGGAAGTCTCTCGAACGTTATCGATGCTTCTATCCGTTGTCTCTTGTCACCGGCGCTCATGTAATCTGATTGTATGAGCGATGCGAATTATCTAGAACTTTTTGGAAGACACGCGGGTACCAAGGATTATTCTGGGACCTTCGATGACTCATGTATAAAACCCGACGCGTTTCGCCGCTGATCAGATTTCGACGTTCGCCGTCTGTGTTCGCCGCTTTCGTTGTGCTTCGAGTGTAGCTTGCTTTTGTGGGCCTGCAAGGGTTCGCCGTCAACGCGCCACGTCCACAGCTTGGCGAGCGGCCACGTGACATCGCCGACTACCTCGCCAGAGCCCAGTGGCAACCACGACGACCCTCACGCTCGCCGTCACCAGGCCGCTACATCTCGCCGCATCGCCGGCTGTATGCCGGCCCAACCCGGGGCCGATCTCCCAGCCCTTACCCGGGAAACTAAAGGCAGCAACCGATGGAGGTGCGGTTGCTGTACGACGCAATGCTGAAGATACTCCGCCGCCGACGAACTAGATTCGCGAATCATCATGACGAGGTATCAGCATAGCGCCTGGCAAGAGCCTTGACGACAACACTTCGCCGCCGAAAGTAGACCTACCAACGCGACGTAGCAGCAGCGGAGCAAGCCGACGCAGCCGTGATCCGACGCCACGACTTAACCGTAACGCCAGACGATGGTCTACCGATCTAGACGTGCGATTCGATGGTCATAATGTCACCGCTCTCGTCGACACTGGAGCCGACTATTCCGTCTGCAGTGGCGAGTTCGCCGCCAAGTTGAAGAAGGTGAAAACGGCCTGGCAAGGACCCGATATCCGGACAGCGGGAGGACACCTAATAACGCCGGCTGGAATCTGCACAGCGCGAGTCACGGTAAACAACCGCACTTACCCGGCGAGCTTCGTAATCCTGCAGCACTGCTCCAGGGATGTTATCCTAGGCATGGACTTTCTAAACCAACACGGTGCAGTCATCGACTTAAGGTCCAAGTCGATAACGCTTTCAACGCACAATGCGATACCACCGGATACAAACATCAGTTACCATGCCTTGAATGTGCTAGAAGAACAAATCACCGTTCCGCCTCGCTCCAGCGTAAGGATTTCCGTCGGTACCGAAGTGCCTGCAGACATGGAGGGCGTCATCGAGGGCGATCATCACTTACTGCACGACCGTGAAATTTGCGTTGCTAGAGGCATAGCTGAGCTACGTGCAGGGAAAGCAAGAGTGATGCTCACGAACTTCAGCCACGAATACAAGCACATTAACAAAGGCACCATGGTCGCCTACATCGACGAAATAGTACAAGCCAGCAGTGCTTTCGCCTTCACTGATTCTAGTACACCTGCAACGACGACTGTAGTACCTGAACCAACTTTCGACGTCAATCAGAACCTTCCCAATCATAAGAAAGAACAGCTAAAAGCTCTGCTCTAAGGCTTCTCGTCGTCGTCAAAAGTTCGACAAACCCCTGTCGCCAAGCACCGCATCATAACCGACGAATATATCCGCCCACTCCGTCAGAGCCCGTACCGAGTTGCGGCGCGCGAACGCGAGGCCATAAGGCAACAAGTTGACGAAATGCTACGGGACGACATCATCCAGCCGTCCAAGAGTCCGTGGGCGTCCCCCATGGTGTTAGTAAAGAATAAGGATTTAACGCTAAGTTTCTGCGTCGATTATCGTCACCTCAATAAATCACAAAGACAGGACGTATACCCTCTCCCACGTATTGACGACGCCTTGGATCGAATCTACAACGCAAACTTTTTCGCCAATGGACCTCAAAACCGGCTACTGGCAAGTCGAAGTCGACGAGAGGGACTGGGAGAAGACTGCATTTATAACACCAGACGGACTGTTCGAGTTCAAGGTCATGCCGTTTGGTCTTTGCTCGGCACCCGCGACTTTCCAACGCGTCATGGATAATGTACTGGCAGGCTTGAAGTGGCAGACTTGCCTTGTCTATTTGGACGACGTCGTTACATGTGTTTGCCTCAAGCTTCGAGGAACACCTCCGGCGCCTTCAAACAGTTCTCAAGTAATCAAGACCTCCGGACTCACGTTAAAGCCAGAAAAGTGCCGCTTTGCATACGAGGAGCTCTTGTTTTTGGGCCACGTCATCAACAAGTCTGGAGTGTGCCCTGACCCACAGAAAACTGCGGCCATCGCTGACTTTCCTCCGCCCACCGACACGAAGGCAGTCCGTAGATTCCTTGGACTGCGCGCCTATTACAGGCGCTTCGTCAAGGATTTTTCACGGATCGCTGAGCCACTGACGTACCTCACGAAGGCCGACGTCGAGTTCAAGTGGGAGACGCCGCAAGTCGAAGCATTTGAAGAACTGAAGCGACGCCTGCAATCGCCGCCACTACTTGCACATTTCGACGAAAACGCCGATACCGAAGTGCACACCGATGCAACCAGCGTAGGACTCAGCGCCGTGCTTGTGGAGAGGACTGACGGGCTAGAAAGGGTTGTAAGTTACGCTAGCTGGTCGCTGTCGAAACCGGAAACAAATTATTCCACACCCGAAAAGGAGTGCCTCGCCATCATCTGGGCTACATCAAAGTTTCGCCCCTACCTCTATGGCAGGCCCTTCAAAGTTGTGAGCGACCACCACGCCTTGTGTTGGCTAGCTAACTTGAAGGATCCTTCAGGTCGCCTCGCACGATGGAGTCTGAAACTTCAAGCATTCGACATCACCGTCGTTTACAAGTCAGGGCGAAAGCACTCTGACGCCGACTGCTTGTCTCGTGCCCCCGTCGAACCGCCGCCACAAGACGACCAGGATGACGACACTTTGTCGGGACCCATCAGTCCTTGTCTACTTGTCTCCCGCCCCCGTCGAACCGCCGCCACAGGACGACCAGGATGACGACACTTTCTTGGGACCCAACAACAGTGAGCTGACCCGGAACTAAGGAGCCTTGTAGACTACCTGGAAGGCAAGACCGTCATTGTGCCCAAGGGGATCAGGCGAGGATTGGCGTCGTTTTTCTTGCAAAACGACATTCTCTTAAAAACAAACTTCTCGCCTCTCCGAGCCAACTACCTCCTCATGGTACCCTCAGCATTGCGTCCAGAGGTTCTGCAAGCTCTCTATGACGACCCAACGGCTGGACACCTCGGGTTTTCCCGCACGCTCGCGAGGATACAAGAAAAATGCTACTGTCCTTGCCTCTCTGCCGAAGTCGCCCATTACGTAAGGACATGCCGAGACTGTCAGCGACGCAAAACACCACCGTCAAGGCCAGCCGGACTTCTACAGCCGATCGAGCCACCTCGCCGACCGTTCTAGCTGATCGGGATGGACTTACTGGGGCCTTTTCCGACGTCGACGTCCGGGAATAAATGGATCGTCGTAGCTACGGACTACCTCACCCGCTACGCCAAAACAAAAGCCTTGCCCAAAGGCAGCGCCGCCGAGGTAGCCCGATTCTTCGTTGAGAACACCCTCTTGCGTCACGGTGCCGCAGAAGTCCTCATCACCGACAGAGGTACAGCCTTTACGGCAGAACTAACTCAAGCCATGCTGCGATACAGCCACACAAGTCATCGCCGGACCACCGCCTACCACCCGCAGACGAATGGCCTCACCGAGCGCCTAAATGAGACCATCGCCGACATGCTGGCAATGTTCGTCGACGTCGAACACAAGACGTAGGATGCCATCCTTCCGCACGTGAACTTCGCATACAACACGGCCGTGCAAGAAACGACGCACGTGGCGCCGTTCAACCTGGTCTACGGAAGGAACCCGGCAACGACGCTTGATGCTATGCTTCCGGACGTCACCGACGCAGAAAATCTCGACGTTTCCACTTATTTGCAGCATACCAAAGAAGGTCGACAGCTCGCCCGCCTGTGCATCAAGAACCAGCAGAGGACCGACAGCCGACACTACAATCTTCGACGACGCTACGTCGCGTTCCAGCCCTGCGACCGTGTTTGGGTCTGGACTCCGATACGCCTACGAGGACTTAGCGAGAAACTGTTGCGTCGCTATTTCGGACCATATAAGATAATCCGATGTATTGGCGCACTGGACTATGAGGTCGTGCCAGACGGCATTTCGCACAGCGGCGCCGGGCTCGACCTGAAGTCATCTACGTGGTGCGTCTTAAGCCTTTCTACGCACGCTAAAGAACTTCGGTACTTTGTTACTTTGTTATTGTTTGTTGTTTTCTTTCCCTCTCTCTCTCTCTCTCTCTCTCTGTACGCGTGGTTTTGTTTTCGCTTTCTTTTTATAGCAGCGGGACGATGCTTTTTAAGGGAAGGGTATTGACACGTATACATGTTTATCTTTCATCGGCGACCGCTTTTCACCAGCTAACAAATGTTAAACGTTATCGCTAGGCACAGGACGCGCCTGCATGTATCTGAAGTTTCTCGAACGTTATCGATGCTTCTATCCGTTGTCGCTTGTCACCGACGCTCATGTAATCTGATTGTATGAGCGACGCGAAGTATCTAGAACTTTCGGGAAGACATGTGCGTACCAGGGATTATTCTGGGGCCTTCAATGATTCATGTATAAAAGCTGATCGCCGCTGATCAGATTTCGACGATCGCCGACAGTATTCGCTGCTTTCGTTGTGCTTCAAGTGTAGCTTGCTTCTGTGGGTACATGTTCGCCCAATAAAGAATCAGTTTCGCCATACACAGTTTTACGACTGTTTACTTCAACGTCACTACTACGTGACGGTATGGGAATCTGCTGATCAGACTATCTGAAGTAGAGCACTGCACGGGCCAGTTTTTCAAGTCCGGGCCTGACCCGAGCCCGAAAGTACCATACTTTGGCCGGCCCGGTTCTGTTCGACCCATTAGCCTTTTTGCCTATACGAAGCTAGCTCGAGTTCTCGATTATTGTGAAGATACTGTCATGTGACCAACGGCCGCCGGGCGGTCTTCAAGCTGCATCAAAGCAGGTTTTTGCCCTGCATCCCTTCTTGCTGGTTACTTGATAACTTAACTGTGAGAGAAATAAAATTTCATTACTAGCCGAACACGCACATAATATTAAGTGAATATTTGGTATGAAAACAAACCACACAATCGACAGTTAAGAAAATAGGGAGGGATCAGGCTAACAACCACCGGGAGTGGCAGACCCCCGGCTTACATTTAGGGATGAAGTTGTAGAAAAGCACATCGGTTGATCACCATGCTCATGCTTTAAAGAGTGCGGCAACATACTATAGCAAAGGCATAGGTGAACACTACCGCACACGCCACGGCCCGCCATTTAATCTGACTTTTGAATCTGATATAGTCATTCGGATACAGTGATAGAACTCGAGCCAATAATTTTGGCGCCAATGTAAATTTAGATACGCTGGTTACTGGCTTTCAGGAATACGATAATACACGGCCACTAGAAGCTTTTTTTTTCATTAAACAGAAATTGTTGACCGACAAGGCTAACGCTCATCATATTTTCACACGGAACATGCCATTTTTATTGCTTTATTCGGCTTCATTAAAATTTGTCAATTTTTTAATCGACAATTTAGGCATCCTTGTTTAGAAATATATGCAAATTTAGACTCTGTCTAATTGTGTTTCAGTACAGTGCATCTACAACGTAGGCTTTCCTTCTTTTTTTTCTCCGCCCAGATTAAAGTAAGATCTCCTTGCTTATTCACGTAAATTCGCAGACAGCGCACCCAGTGCTTTCAAAAACATTTACAAGGCTGCGAACACGAGGGTCGAGCCACTTAAATTGTGGAAATAGCATTAAAAATGAAAATTTGCTGTGGCAATAAAATGCTCTGCATTTCTATTTTGTTTTTTCATATTCCCCTCCCCAATGTGAGAAATTTTGCAGCATCCGGGTAGACGTAAAGCATTTGTCCAAGAACAATATACACTTGAATGTCTCAGTTTAATTAGTTGGGCTAATTGTGAATTAACCTACGGCAGAATATTCAACTCGCTTGAAAATATAACACAGAAAATTAATGGAAACCAGTAGTAAGTTGCCCTGTGCCTTAAGATACAAAAAAGTTGCAAATGAACGTTTCAGAATTTATTTGCTACAATTTTATCGAAGTAATAAGTAATTCTTGAAAACTTATTTAATTTTTGTTTTTCCTTTAAAATGATCGCGCCGAAAATCTAGATAATTTTGTGCAGCAACAAAATATTGCAGTCGAGTCTGCCTCTAGGCATGTCTTCCGCTCTTGAAAAATGTAACGAGCTCTATCGAAACTCATCTCATTGATTCCCGTTAAGGATAGCTCGGATACCTGAAACAGTCTAATGAATGTTTTTGCCGCGAGTCTCACACCAATCCAATAGTTTTCAATTTCTTTAGCGCGACTGCAATGCATATATATTTATAACTCTTTGTCAGGTTGATTCGAATCTGTGATGCCTAGCAACTCTTGAAGTGTGCCTTTCGCCGCTATTCCCACCCATCCAAATGTGTTTCCCCTTGTCGATTGGCGGCGCCGCTGTCGAAATCATACCGCTACCTCCATCAAACTTCGGGTCGTCCATCACATGCCTGAGCACGATCACCTCTAGGAATTCGAGGTGTTAATAGGCTGGGAACAATGTAGACAAGAGTTCGTTAGTGTCGCGAAGACGAAAGAATTCCTGCAGAACCCATGTTAAGATAAGTATCGAAGTTAATGCGATTAACATTCACACAATCTAGCGAGCAAGAAGCGACACACCGTGTTAGCTAAGGCACCTTTATTTAGAATCCCTAGTGTTTCACCTGATGGTTCAAGTGATTCGGCTATATGCGGCCATGCACTGTCTCCCTGATTGACTCGTTTTGTTATGACCATCGCTCGCCAATGTTACCTCACGATGGTAGAACAAGGACCGCAGGCCGACGGTGCATGCAGTGACGACGATGGAATTACGAAGAAGGAATGATGTCGTTAGAAGGACGAAGGCATATAAGGACGACGGCATGACGACAATGAGATGATTCTGAAGTGATGGCGATAAATAATTGTGACGGAATACAATGCCATGACGCCGGTGTTGTAATCTAGATTGATTGACAATTATTGCACAATACTAGTGGACTGAAATAGAAATTATGCTGATGGAACCTGAAGCCGTATGACGACCAAAGCATTTAGTAATTTTTAGCCAACCAGACACGATTATGCATAACATACTAGCCTTCTCCCTTTCTTTTCTCCTATTCCTTCCCAAGACGCTTTACAAACATATCCTCGGCCGTTGAGCTCAGTACGCCAGTGCTCTAGCTCATTAGGCCACGATCACACTTTACAAATGTATCTTGCCAACAAGTATATTATTCAAGCTCGAACTTAGGGGGAACATTGAGCTTTGGGGCTACTATCGAAATACATGGGAAATCGGCAATTGTTTCTCAGAGCAACCAATGCACCAAATCTGATGAGTTATGTCGAATTTAGAAAAAAAAAAGTTAAAGTGTAGTGATTGCAGAAAGGGATATTTTATTATAGGCTGTCTACTTTTCTTACGTCAAATTTTAAAGAATTGCCAAATTTCGAAAAAGAAAACTTGACTTATAGAGCTATGTACCTCAGCAGCTAAACATGATATCGGAATTCTGTAAACTGCACCTAATAATACATCCAAAGCGGATAGCAATCATATATATCATACACCATCCTGAAATATACCACTATGTTGTGAATGTTGAATTTGCAAAACCCTTCCAAACATTATAACAAATTCACGTAAGTTTTAAGGTATAGCAAAAAAAATTGTTCGCTTTTGATGCTCCAACGGGTGCAGTTTAAGGAAATGCCATATTTGTTTTTAATGGCTGAGTTGCGGATTTGGAAACTTCATGCTTTTATTTTTTTTTCAAATTTACGAACATCCTGCGATTCTTTGCAAACATTACACGACATTTATAAACGAAAATTCTATTTGCTGCAGTCTCTGCAATTTTATTTTCCCTCTTAATGCAACACATTTCATTCAAATCGTTTCGGCGATTTTCTCATAAAATCATTCCTTCATTTTACGTGTATTTGAGAATCCAGCATCGAAGATAGGCCCGAGCTAAAGCTTCCTCTTAAACAATGGATCACGCGAGTTCTATAGGAAACCCATGAAACAGAACCGTGACGTATATGCAAGACCGTGGCCACAGTGGTGCACAAATAAGAAGTCTGCTCAAGGAAAAAAACATATTTTTATTTATTTATTTATTTGGATACCCTAAAGGCCCAGAAGGGCATTACATAGGGGGGGGAGGGGAGATATTCATCGGAAGCTTCGCGGGAGCCTTTATCTCGGCCAGACATCTCTCCAGAATTCGGACGAGCTTTCTGGCCAGGTGTATAGCAAAACCGTCGATTCATTGTCAGTAGAGCAAGTAGCTGGCCGTCTTCGAGATAACGCTGATACACAACTGCGCTCGTTTGCATGCACCGAGGTGAAGCGACAGCTTCAGGGTGTGTTTCTTTTTATTGCGCTTTCTTTAGTTGTGCGTCATAGATACGTCATAGCGGGAATTTCGAATTCTTTAAGGTCAATACGCCACGTGGTGGCGAAAAAAAGCAACTGTACGAAATGTCCCTAATTCCTGGTATTGCTAGAACAAGCACCATATGCACTGCAACTCTTATAGTGTTAAGTTGGGTAGGCAAGTGTCTATGCTAAGTATACTTGCGCATATGCTTTCTACATATTAGCTAGTATTTTAGCTACATGAAAGAGAGTATGTTGTGACTGCTGAAGTCAAATTTATGATTGATGTGCCTGCCTGTTTTTGTTCTGCACTTACTGCTGTGGTGTCTTAAGCATTGTAGCCATGTGACAACTAAAGTATTGCAACAATGTGTAAGCTAGCTTGCACCTACTATTGCTACAGCATGCCAACAGATACCTATCACCATATTTGTGCATTTTCTGAGAACCAGCTGTGTTGGCTATGTGCAATTTGTAGTATCTTTATGAGTTTGCCGGTCAGTTCACGCAACTTTTGATGACATAATTTACACAGAGGGAAGGGAAACCGTACAACATGAATGCTGTTAAAAAGGGACTTTTTATTTTGATGGAAGGATTCAAAATAATAATAAAACTTGATGTGTGCTTATATCTTGCGCAAGCCCTATCAGAGGGAAGGCGGAAGTTGTAATACAAAGGCATAAAATCACGATAAACAGTATTTGCATTAAAAAAGGTGGAAAAGCACAGACTAATTTTGTTCGCTTGTCATCAAGAAAGGTTGCTTTTTCATGCATTGATAACGGGGCTGGTTCACTGATTTCTCTTGGCACTCTTTCCCCGTTTGTGAAAACAGATGAACAATGTTAATCCGACCTGAAGCCCTATCATGACAATGCACGGCCATGTTGAGCGAGCATACTGGCCTTTCGAGTGAAATGTGATGATTTATTTGGCACGTATTTAGATAACAGCCAGTCTGTCCTGTATACATTTGACCACCTGTGATAGGAATACAGCACACTGCCACGCACGCTAGACAAATTTGGTGTTATCCTTAACCAAGCAAACCTCGCTTGCCTGCTCCCCTTTCTCAATTCACTTGTGGACTGTTGTGCATAGCAGCCCACAGGTGAAGTGAGAAAGGCACCCAGGCAAGCGAGGCTTGCTTAGTTAGAGATACCACCAAATTTGTCTTGTGTCCGTCAGTGCTAGTGTGGTCTATTCCTTTGATCATCTGTATATTTGGTCGAATGTACATGGGGCAGACTGGCCGGCTGGTGCCTCAACATGCATCCCGGAGAACACGTTAATCATCACATTTCACTCGAAAGGCCAGTATTCTCGCTCGACATGGCCGTGCATTGTCATGATAGGGCTTCAGGCCGGATTAAGATTGTTCATCGGTTTTCACAAACGGGGAAAGAGTGCCAAGAGAAATCAGTGAGGCATACCACACAAACGAGACGTGTGAGCCAGCCCCGTTATCAATGCATGAAAAAGCACCCTTTCTTGATGACAAGGGAACGAAATTAGTCTACGCTTATCCACATTTTTTAATGCAAATACTTGCATTAAACTTCCGTATTACAACTTCCGCCTTCCCTCTGATAGGACTTGCGCAAGATATAAGCACACATCCAGTTCTATTGTTATATTGAATCCTTCCATCAAAATAAAAAGTCCCTTTTTAACAGCATTCATGTTGTACGGTTTCCCTTCCCTCTCTGTTAATTATGTCATCAAAAGTTACATGAACTGACCGGCAAACTCATAAGGATACTACAAATTGCACATAGCCAAAGCTGGTTCTCAGAAAATGCACAAATATGGTGATAGGTATCTGTTGGCATACTGTAGCAATAGTAGGTGCAAGCTAGCTTACACATTGTTGCAATACTTCAGTTGTCACATGGCTACGATGCTTAAGACACCACAGCAGTAAGTGCACAACAAAAACAGGCAGGCACATCAATCATAAATTTGACTTCAGCAGTCACAACATATGCTCTTTCATGTAGCTAAAATACTAGCTAATATGTAGAAAGTATATGTGCAAGTATACTTAGCATAGATACTTGCCTACCCAACTTAACACTATAAGAGTTGCAGTGCATATGGTGCTTGTTCTAGACACCGGTATTTTTGTCAAAAATACTTTTACAATTACATATAGCACTTTGTATTCATCCACCCAGTAATAGAAGTCTTACCGATAGCATTATAATTTGGACTTGCTGGTTAACATTTTCTACCTGAACAGCGCCAAGTAGAATGAATAATTTTAAAGGACTGCCCACTGTGCTGATGAAACAAAGGATGAAACAGAACACATGGAAAGGAACCCAAAGTATTAGAAATAATTCTTGAAAGCTGTAGAATTAAGCCTTGGCTGGTTGATTATCACTATTAAAATTACACTAGTGTCAATCAGAATGTTCTGTGTGGTCATGTTGAAATCAAATGCATTTGATGAGCAACATTGCAATAACCAGCAAATGCCATAAGAGCAAGCAGACATTTAAGCACTATGTGCGAAGTAGTGTGCTTCTTTATTGAGACAGTATCAATACACTGAACTATTTACCAGCTAACTCTGCGGTCTATGCTGTATTGACGTAAAGTGAAAAACAATGTAACTGGACAGACTCGCAACTGCTACAATGCCTACTTACATGCATCGGAATAGCTTGCCATGAATATAAAATAAAATAGCACGCTTACTATAAAACACCTCATTGGTGTGGTGTAGTAGCTGCAGCACAGTGCATACTGGCTTTCATGTATCATTTCAAGAAGTTCCAAGCTCGTCAAATGTGCATTTGCCAGTGGTATTTATTCTGGGAACAAGACAAATAATTGTAAATGTGTTAAACAATGCTAAGCACGCCGTGCGCTTAGACCTGTGACAAATTTGGCCCACTACACTTTGAATTCTTACATACGTAGATACTGCACGAGCATGTAGCATAAACAGATGAAAATCGGAAATAAAAGCTACAGCATGAAAAACAGTTTCAGAACAATGAAACCAAAATAAAAAGTAATGAACACACCGTGTACTTAGCAAAAATGAAATCTTAATCGCAGCCAAGTGATTGTTGAAAGAAAAAATACTCATCACAACATGTTGGGTCTAGTTTTCTTATAGAACATGATAATGTGCGCAAAACAGCTATGAACACAAATAAGCAGCAAGTTGCATAAATATTTAGTCAATTTAGTAAGCTGCGTTGAGTAATACGTCGACTAACTTATCGACGAATGATACCGAGATCCTATTTGGAAAACGTACACTTTATACATACCTGACTCGACCATCCAGATTACACGTTGCACCACGGCAGCCATAGCCAAGGAGTCCCCTCCGTTATGTGGTCACAGCCTCGCCACTACAAAATAAGTTGTGTTAACTTATAGCAGTAGCCCATTAAAGCTGTCACATGGTGAACACATGCGAGGAGCACCTAAAATTAGTCACGAAAACAATGTTTGCTCTAGTGCAGGGTGGCAACAGTGCACATGATAATAGGGCCCCTTCCTCTCAGTACAATTTTGAACACACTCAGGAGCAACACATCACAAACAAATGTATCTTTACATAACAATTCATTTCTTTTTTCTTTCATAAGCAACTTTCCCGTCATGTTTAGTTGCGTATAAGTTATGTCAACACACCTTGTCTTAAAAAGTAAGCTGTACTAGTAGCAAGCTGTGATTTTTTTCTCATAAACTGCTCGTAAACCGAAAACCTCATAAGCAGAGATTATTTACGACGTCGAAGCATTTATAAGCGAGGAAACGGGATTGCAGTAAGAATCGGTGAAAAATCACATGGATCGCTATTATGCAACTTTAGCAGAAAAGCACAGGTGCACATGATGATCATGATTATTTCCGAACGTAATATTTCTCATCGGAAGAAGACGCTTATCAAGATTTTCAATTTAGCATTGAGGCAATAAACTCGCATAACTAAATTTTGCCAACCGGCGCTCAGCAAGCATCAGCACAGGTATTACTGTTGTCGTGGGAGTACCATTTCCTACGTTCACACATTCTGTGCACACACGGGGTGCACGCACAATACGCGTGTAGTTAGCAAGCACGATTACTTACCTTTCAAACGGTACGACGCGGTCGAAAAGCGCTCTCCAAGTTGACGGTGCTGCATCGACGATGTTAGTCCCAGCCAGCGCCTCCTTTATTTTTCTAAAAATAAAGGAGGCGCTGTCGCAGCATACATGCCGCTGCGTATTGGACGAGCTCAGGCACGCTAATAATTCGCATGCTTTCTTGGCGACATGCACCCAACTTTCCACAACCATGACACAAAGGCAACGCACTAACCGGCACGAAAATCGTTGGTCCACATTTGCCTGGCGCGCCACGCATAAGGCGAGTTTGCAGCAAGACACAAGCTATCTTCTCGCACTATTATTGAAGCTAGCTACGTCACATTTCATTACCGCAAACACAAAAACACACGATCAAACGCTCGCACATCCAACAAGCACGTTGTAGACGGAGGAATGACAACGGCGCCACCTGCAAACTAGTGCGGCTGCGGTGGCCTCCGTGATACATGAATTTTAACTAGCCGTGTTGCGCCCAACTATGTTGCGAGACAAAAAGGTGTAGCGTAGAAATAAATTTTGTAATGTATTTTCGAGGTACTTAAAGGTGCATCCAATGCACTGTACGAGTGTTTTTACTTTCTGCCTAAAAGCGGCCGTCACGTTCTCGAGCCCAGTGGTAGGGTGGCTAGCGTCATAACGCCGTAGCCACGGGATTACGTTAAAACCCTGTAATTAAACCGTTCAAACGTCTGCATTTTTATATTAAAAGGTCTGTGTGCATTGCCTGTATCTGTCATACCACCTAAAACGTTTAGGTTTGTTTAACCAGCAATTCTTTAAATTGGCAGAAAACTGATTTGCATTCCGGCACAGTTAGGTGGTCGCATTTCGTGCCTATATAAGATCGTGCGCAAGTAAACAAACCATGTAAAAACAACAAAAGGGGGTGAACCGTGTCGTTATATGGGAATGTGTGCGTGTTGGTTCTGTCAGTGCTCTATGAATTGTTGTGCCAATGAATCTGTTCATGATTTCGTGTGTGTGTAAAATGTCTATGAATGCTTGTTAATGTGACCATGCGTATTATATAAACCGGACAGTGTGACCATGTGCGTGTGTTCTGGATTCTCATGTGCTCTATGAATAGACCGATCCCACCGACCGATCTGCGCATGCGCCGGTTTTCCAGAAGTAGCACTGACACCATCTTGGTTGTAAACCACAGCACCGCAGTCCGCGCTCGTTGAGTACTGCGCACGAGCTTCCCAGACATATCTGCGACTCCACCACCGAGAAACATTCGTCATGCATTTAAACAAATTACATCGGCTGCTCATTGCAGCATGCGAGGCGAACGTTGAAAAGTGCCTGTTCCTCTTTCCTTTCGGTTGTTACCCGCTTATAACGCGTTGAGTATCGTATTTTTTCGAGCTTTGTATGTATACAGTACATGCTGATGTACGCGGTTGTTTTGCGTTACAATTTTTGCGCACGTGCATCTCGGTGACTGCAACGTTATGTTTGCTTAGCGACGGACATAATAGGATTTGTATACCTGTTCGAACAGGTTTGAAATGCGACGCCAAAACTTTCGTTCCCTACTCACCTACATGGGTTTCGCGCTCGACTTGCAGACTTCGGTAACAGCGATATCTAGAAGTTTAGAAGTTCTTAAGCTAGGCGGCGTTTTTAACATAAAAACGCCGATGGACAAGCATCACCAAGTCATCGATAGGCAATCAATAGCTAATCGATAATCGATCAATAATCACTAAATTTCGGAAAATGCTGGACATGACTTGGTAGTGCTTAGCCTAGCCCAAACACGTGGCTAATACCTTACGATAGCCAATCAATAGCTAATCAATAATCGACCAATAATCAATAAATTCCAGAAAATGCTGGGGATGACTTGGTAGTGCTTAGCCTAGCCCAAATACGTGGCCAATACCTTGCGATAGCCAATCAATAGCTAATCGATCAATAATCAATAAATTCCGGGAAATGCTGGGGATGACTTGGTAGTTCTTGGCCTAGCCCAAATACGTTGCCAATACCTTGCGATAGCCAATCAATAGCTGATCGATAATCGACAAGTAATCTATAAATTCCGGGAAATTTGAGTACACGGGTGTTTTCGCATTTTGCCCCGATCGAAATGCGGCCGCTATTCGTCCCCGTATTCTCACGCTCTGTATTACCAGTACCACCTATTAATCCGTTGGATCCACGTCTCTCGAAGCCTTCGCTCTTTAGGAAACACATAGAATCCGAAGCCTTTGTCCCTTGTGTGGTTGTTGTACCAGCCAGCAACGCAGCAGGTCAATACTCCCATCGCACGATGGCTCTACACGAACCATAAAAATTGCCAAAAATCGTTCGGATACAGAACGCACAGGCACTCTGGGCGGCTGGAGCGGCCGGATGACAAGTACCAGCATGCACCGCGGCAGCGGTGGCGTCGTGAAACTGGCTGGTGGGATCGGTCTATTGAATGCGATGTGTAGAGTTATGGCGAATTCCATTGGGAGAACAGGAGCACTCAAAAGCACGCTGAAAGTGCTCGTTCCAGAGGCGACGTGTTTCAGTGGTCGAACAGGAGTGGGAGAGCCGTCATCAAGTGGTAGAACAAGAGCAGTTTCGCTGCGCCGAGAGCAGCCGGGAGCAGTCCGGACTGCTCTCGCCTGAAAAGCGGAGTACGGAGGAAGTCACGTGACTTAAACCGTCATATCCTGCTCATTTCTTTTTATTTTGCTTCAGCCGGCGCGCGCGGCGGCAATGGCGGCAGGCAAGCGTAGTTGGTGTTTTGGTACCGCTGTTTTTGACGTCGGTGATACGAGCGAGCTTCGCAGCGATTTAGCGACAGATCCTGGCATTTCTAGTCCGCCTTGCTTCTCTTTGGATGCGCGGGGGACAGCGGCAGCAAAGCGTCGTCGCCTTGCTGAAGTGCTTGAGACGCTCGACGGTGACAGCAGCGAAAGCTGCTGGAGCTCAACTTCAGATTCAAGTTGCAGTTTCATGTGATCTTCGCAGGCCGAAACGTTGTGGGATGCGTCGGCGCTGCACAAAAGTATGTAGTACGTGGCCGCAAACGGTGACATGATTGCGCCCGACAGATTACAAGACGATCACGCGTGTTTTGCCGCTCTCCTGCAGAGAATGGTGGGACGTCGATTGCTTTAGTCACATGGTACATTTCTCCTCACACGTCCCCCTCCCACCTGCTCTCCGAATTCATGCCGTATTCCAGTGGCGGGTCAAGTGTGCCTGTTCTCACTGCGCTGTCGCCCGACTCCGCACTGCACGGCGCCCTGCTCCTGTTCTCCCAATGGAATTCGCCATTAAATACTGCTTTGTTTATATATAACCATTGTGTGTGAACTCTATCGCAATCTCTGATAATTAATAGAATGTTATATAAAAAATGTGTGTGTCCATAATATTATAATAATACGTTCACACACTTTCGAGTGTGAGAAAAATCTTTTTCTACATACAATTTTTTAAAATCTTTTATTGCCTGTAGCCTCCGAGACCATTGCTCAGTGCGTGTGAATCTCGAAGCCTTGTATTGGCGCCCCTAGTAGCTTCAATCCTAGTTGTTAAACTTATAGTCGTGTTGCTGGCTTCGCTTGCCTCATAGAGTTTCACACTATAAAACCTAGAGGGAAATGTGGCGCTGCTGCGCCGTGGTTTGCAAGGGAATGCCGGTATATTGTGGATTCGGATTGGCATCGTTCTTGGAGAGCCCGAACGCCTTGAAGACGCGCCTGGCTAGCACCGTTCCGTCTGTCACAATCATTCATTTCCTACAGCACGTAAAAAACTGCTTTAGCTTTATTATTACACAAAAACATGTTTTGTTTAATTTCGAGGACATACTATTGGATGCACAATTCTATGAAACGTAAAAAGTATCAGCTGGCCGCTAAAGTTGGAGGGCAGACGACAAGATTCTCGCTCGCTTTGGAACAACTTGTCGTCTGTTCTTGCTTTTCTTCGCTTGTTGCTGCATTGTAGGTGAGTAAACTTTATTGAGAGATGTAATATGGGTGAATGAAAGCCTTTTATGTAGATTTTATTTTAAGAACGCGCTATTTGTGTAGCCATATCCACGTTTTAGACGAAGCCTCGTACAACAGCAGCCAACACAAGCCTCGCAGACACATATCCCGTCATTCCCATGAGGGCACGGCAGCCCTTTAAGAAACTCGCATAGACGGTGGCGCCACATTTCCCTCTAGGTTTTATAGTGAGAAACTCTATGGCTTGCCTGGAGTCGGCCATGTTGGTTTTGGAAAGGGAGGAACAGTTGCTCCCAGCCATGAGGGAGGAAAGTTCCTCCATTTAAAGACGAACATAGGGGACATCGCCGTTCCTCCTTTAAAGGAGCAAGGGTCACTCCTTTTTTTTTTAGAGTGCACACGCCGGGCGTGTCGGAGCGCATTGACCACGCGTCCGGTCGAACCACTGGTCTAACTATAGCCGCTGTTGTTCTCGCCTACGTGACATAACGCGTGCGCGCGTTCACGCTATGTCTGACTATAATTAGGCCTTTAAGGAGTCTTGAAAGGAGACATTGCCGCCGTTGCCCGAGTAGAGTTGGGCGAAACCACGCCTCGGCCACAGCTCGGCAATGGGCCTAGCCAGGGTAGTGAAGCTATCGCTGTCAACCAGGATTAACCAAAGCTGAACCACAGCATTTTTTTCTAATACACACCTCCGCAATATTCCAGAGTAGACACGCAGCAGTTAGTCGGACACTGACCACGGTACCGCTCAGTGATGAACGAATTAAGTAAGCGGTGGCAGTCATGCTGCTATACCCAAAACAAACCTCACGACCATTCACTACGAGAGGCATGTCTCACTGCATCACTTTAATCGTGCAACGTTTTTTTTAAGAATCCTAAAATTGCAAGGAAGCAGCGACCGAATTCACGAAAAGTTTCGTTTGTAAGTGCTGTTCACTAGTGGACGGCAGCCTTTACTATAATACGTTCGACATCACGACTGGCTGAAGTATGGTGGTACGAACGGTCAATAGCAAGTACTTTTTTGTGGATGTCGGCCTAGCTGAGTAGCGGTAAGTAAGAATATGCGTGCGAGACGATGAGCTGTGGTATATATACGGGGTAATATTGCAAAACGCTCAAGCTTTGTGGTAACTTTATCTTTTTCCAAAGCTGTATATTTCTATAAAACCAGCATTATTCTTCAGCCGCATTCACTGCGCTTTAAAATGTTTATTAACAGTCTATCATAATAAACTCAGATAAGAAGTCACAGGACTGCGCGCCACATGCAGCACAGTCACAGCGTAAGCTGGTAGAGCTCAAGAGTAGCTCCAATTTCGGCACCACACACACCAGGGTTTTCGCGACAAAGTCTCTTCGCCTCGTTTTGACGAGAACGATCTGAAGTGTCCGCCCGGCGTCGACGGCGAGCTGCGGCTTGAAATGCTCTCTGCACAGCAGTCTGCTAAGCCCGATGATGCCTGGTTGTAGCCACGCACGTAGCTCTACGATTCGCTTCTTCGGTAGTGGTTCGTACCTTGCGAGGAGACGCCATAACGTGTACCCGAAGAGGTATCCAGCATACGTAGCGCACATCTCACATCGGAATCACGATGAGGCACGCCTCGTCTGAATCACATCTCGTCGTCTGCGCTTGGCGCACGCTGCGTTTGCAGGCACACTTAACTAGATGGCCCTACCATACTGGCGGAGGCTGGGGATCGCGTTTTTTATTGTGCACCTCGTCGGAATCGCATCTAGTAGCCGGCGCTTGCGCACGCTGCGTTTTTTGCGCACGCTGCGTTTGCAGGCGCCTTACCTAGATGGCGACACCATACTGGCGGAGGCTCGGAGGTGGCGGCGGTGAACACCATCGCGAATCGAGACGGCTATTGGAATGAGCCCATAACGGCTTACGCTGTAAAAAAATCACAGCATATCCACGGGGTGAATGATGATGAGTGGGCGAAGCTCCGGAGGGAATCATCGGATCTCCCGCTTAAGGGGACGCTAGCACAAACGCGTTAGAAACGTTCAGTACTCTCTAGTAAGGGGGAGCGGCCACAGCGCCTTACGCAGCCATTTACACATGCCGGAACGTGCACCGCGTTTGCCGACGCCATCACATGACTGCTGAGAGAGTATACCCCCCGTATTCATAAACGCTCCTCGACTTGAACTTGACTTGCCACCGCCTTGGGCAGCGCGTTCGAAACGCGTTGAAGGTAAGGCGGAGAGGCCACAGCGTCTTACACCAGCTTCTTACACGGGCCGTAACGCGCTAGCACAAACGCGTTAGAAACGCGCTAGAAACGCGGCCTTTCGTTAATGTTGGGTATTTATTGCCATCGTGGTGCGTGTGTCTATGTGCGCTTCGTGGCGTAGTGGGTTAACGCCGCGCGCTCGGAAGCGAGGGGTCCCTGGTTCGATTCCGCGCTACGGACACAACTTCGGAATTTTTTTTCTCATTTTTCTCAGACTGGTTACACACTACTACTACGACGACGGGGACGGGACGGGTGCCGCTGTAAGGAGCTTCGCTGCTAAAAACGACACCGCATTCCACCGCGTCGCAATGTCGACAACGCGTTCCAGCAGACCCGCTCCGTAAATGCTTCTCTCTTTATCTCGCTCCCATTTTCATTATCTCTCTCCCGAGCATAGCGCGCAAAACCCCTTCTTTACCTCGCAGAGCACTGGCACGCCGCACGAGCGCTAGCGAACACGCCAGCTGTGGACGGACGATGACGCTCGAACGCAATCATACGGTTCGCATAAATGCAAGTTCTGCAAGCGTGGCTGTATAGCCTAGTGATTACGACGCTTGTCTTGGGACAATGGGTACGTAGGTTCAAATCCCGCCTCGGCAAGAAAGTTTATTTTCTTTCATTTCTTTCTTTATTGCTGATGCTGATAGTTTCTTGATACGAACCACAAATTACGGCCGGCTTGAACAGCTTCGCTGTTGAAAAAAAAACACGGAATGTATACATGTTGCAAAAATCAAGACTGACCAAAATTGCCCCAGTAAAACATTTCCTTCTCTAAATAACAGTCGCTGCAGCTGACCATTCGTCGCTGACATTCTTCCCAATCCGCTGCGTTATCGCCCACAACCTTATCTTTGGAAAATTGTGCAGGCTAATCGTCTCTGATATTCTGCGACTTTTGCATTGTAACACAATGAAAATGCCGCTATTTTTTGCCCGTCAGTCGTTTCTCACCATTCCGTAAAGCGCTGAAACGCTGCGGAAGCCGCATATGCCGGGAACCAATCACCGCTATACGACTTAGGAGGAAATCCACGAGGCGACGCCAGCGCATCTGCAAATAACTCAACGGAAAGCTCATTACTTTTCGAAGCGAGATCCTTAGAACGCGCAATTTAAAGTAAATAACACCAACAAAGAAGCTTGTGCTTGCGGCGGTAAAGCTAGGAAAACGATGGGACAGGGTTTATTTGAATGTGAAAATATCGACCCAACTGTCGATTTATGTTCCGCTGGCCTACTTCAAGCACTTGGGTTCAGGGAGAACAGTGAGTAAGTAAACATGTCCGCAATAGAGATTAGTAAAAGGTGATTAGAGGGCGGGTGGGAGAAAAGTAGGCAGACTTCTAACAACAGAGGCGTACAGAAACAATGTTCCCAATAGTAATTCAGAAAGTTTGATGCTGGTAAGTCTTTTGTGTAGTGTTTGTGTGTGTGTGTGTCTGCATGTGTTTTAATAGGTAGTGTAGTGGGGATGAAGCAACAACGCACACGGCAGTGGGACACTGTCTTGACTGCAGGTGCGAGCGCAGATCGCGAGCTGTTGACGCCGGCTGGGACTGTCTTTGTGTCCGTCGTGCAACCCTTCCGTTTGACGTCCAACGTTAATAAACCCCCTTCCAGTAGGAGATAGGCAAAATAATAACAAGGACTTGGCTAATCTGCAGCAGCCGCCTCCCCATGACAAGGCTTCGTGTATGGTGGTGCCTAACTCGTCACGTGATAAGCTGTGCATTTCGGAGCAAGCGGGGCCACGGCTTTATAAGTCAACGCAAGGAAGGATCCAGGTGGAGCTTGCTTCGCGAGATTGCAGTAAACGCCGGTGTGTGAGGCATGAGCCCCTCCGGCGCAATGTTGATACGCCAGCACTCAGCGACGAATGCAGGAAGGTTGGATGAGTTGACGTATAGTGTTTAATTCATTCCTTGTGCACGCAGTCTATTAAAGCGGGTAAGTTCCTTGCTTAAATAGAGTTTTGTTTTTTGTCAGCCACTGGGGGCTTCTTCCTTTTGAGGACTACATTGGAACCCGTAGCTTTAACGTCCGGTTATGATTATAATGAAGGTACAGATTGTTCAGTTTTATGAGGATGTTGAATTAGCGGTGCGAAAGGTGAAGCTAGTATGCCGTAGACGTACCTCTCCTAGGCATTTTGAACTCCGTGAGGCACACCCGCTTCGGCAACGTCTGCCAGCGCGTTGAGGAGGGAGCAGGCTCCACTGGCGATGCCGAAGCCCAGTCCGGAAGCGTAGGCGAGCGTAGCCCTGCTGCGAACCAACTGTGCGTCTCCGGCGAGCGCGGCCAGCTTTAGCGCGTGGTCCACCTTGCGCAACGCATGGAGGGTCGCGAGTCGGGCGCCTTCCTGGAAGAGCACGGCGAGAGCCATGGCCGCGACCAGGGGCAGGCCCAGTGGCGAGAGCACAAACCAGGCGATCGACGACAACAGCAGCGACAGGAGCCAGCTGAAGGAGGACACGAGCAGCACCACGACTCGGCTCGGGTGTCGCGCGATGGTCAGTGCGAACATGGACAGCGCCGGGCCGAAGCCCATCAGGCCGTAGCCGAGGCTCTCGCTCACGGTCATGACTGACGCACGGGTTTTCTTTCGCCGGAGATCAGTTAACTTTGCCTAGCCATTCCACAGTGTGCGATCCTACCGCTGCTGCTGCTGATGATGATGATGTGCCTTCTGGACGTGGCTCCTGCCCACTATGGTGGTTTGGCCAATAAACGTGTGTTTGTACCCACATTTAATGAATTCAGAAAAATGAGCTTGAAAAAGTAACACAAAAATTTAATCAGCCTGCCCCATGTGACGATGACTGTCGACGGTACTGCTATAGCATTCAATCACTATAATGATACAAAGTATTGCCACTGTCGAAACCAGTAATGAGGCATACATTGCAACAGACTTCGCACTTACCGAAGAGTAATAGGATGGTAAATTGGGCGAGTTTGTACGGTAGCATAATTTTGCTGCAGCGCATAACGACCCAGACATATACGCGAAATGCTGGACGAGCTCTCCACGAGAAACACAGCAGCGCTCGTCCTGTGTTCCACGCCTTTGTCTTTATGCGGTGCGCAAAATTATGGTCCCTAAAGGGACAGACAACCACTGAGAATATGAATCGAGATAACCCCGCTGATGGAAAGATTGTGTTATACAGCGGTTTCGGTTTCGAAACCAAAGTCATCTGCAGGGGCCGCCGTCACGCTTGCCCCTGCGTTCCTCACCGTGCGCGGCGCCGGCATACGTGGTTGCCTCGCCGACTTAATAGCTGGCGACGAGGATAATCAGGTTCCATCGCAGCTTAATGTAAGTAAAGGACGACTATACTCCTTGCTGCTGCAAATCTTTCCTACTGACCACTGCCTGCCGTCTGTATTTCCTCACTTGTGCTCCGGGAACCGTTCTACTGACCTTCCTTTGTTCGACGTTACTGCGGTGTGATACTCTCTTCAGCTCCTGCCTTCCCGTTTCTCTGACCTCCCACCATGAACGTAGCGATACCTCTGCCACATTTCTTGCAATGCCCCGGCATGCCGGTGATTCCCTGGAATACATGGCGACGCGTTTTGCAGGTTGATATGGCCGCTGCCGTCAGGGATGCCATGCCGGCGCGCAAGAAAGCGCTACTCTTGAGCACTTTGGGTGTGGAGGGCGTCAGCATCTACGTTCGAGATAGATTGTACTAGATTGGGGGAGTGGGTCCAACGCAGGCTCCCTCCTGTGACTATTTTTATTGAAAACTTGGTGGTGCCACCGTCGCTTTCTCGCAAATCAGCAGCCCCGCGCGCCGGACGGACGCTTGTCACCGCAGCTGCATGGAGCTTTGACAGGTGGATACACGGTGGTGGTAACATTACTATTATTCCCCACCGCCATCATCACCATCAGCCTATATTTATTGCCAACTGCATGCCGAAGGCCTCTCCCTGCGATCTCCAATTACCCCTGTCTTGCGCCAGCTCATTTGCGCCAGCTGCAAATTTGGTAACTTCCCCACCTAGCTAATTTCCTAACTTATTACCCACCGATCTATTGTAAATAAAATAGAAAAAGCGGCAGAAAGGATGCAAACGACGCAACAATCACGTTGCGTCGAGCAGACGAAAGCTACTCAGCCTGTGAGCTCGCCACAGCGAATGAGCGCTGCCTGAACAGCCGGAGCCAACGTTTATTGGCCCGAGATTCAGAATAAGGCGACTCACCACCGCAGCTAAAAAAGCCGCGTAAAACAGAAGACAAGTGGAAATCCGTTCAGTCGACGCCGTACGAGTGCGAATTCGGCACGACTGTGGGCGAGGATTCACTAGCTAGCCGCTAGCATATCGTGGCACAGCGGGGAAGGCCCCGAGCACGCGTCCGTGCGGAGAACGACAGATAACGAAAAGGCGATGGCTTCGCGGCGGCCGATCACCGCCGTTCTGCGCACCGGTGCACGTAATTCTTTTGTGCGGTATAACGGCCGATGGCCGCCCAAATGCTACTTGTAAACACATACCCACACACGCGCAACTACGAAGAGCAAGACGTACGGGTGCCATCACCAGCGCCGACGACAGTGGCGCCATAGAATAAAGAACCAACTGGTGGCGCTTCGGGGACTTTGGCTTCAGTTTCATCTTTAGTTGATATGAACAGACGCGAGGACACTATGGGCCGAAGCCATCGAAGTCCTGCATGGTCTGCTTCCAAATTCAGATGTCGGGGCCGATCTTGCAGTGCGACAGTGCATTGTAGTCTTCGAGACGAAAAAAATCGACTATTATACCGCTTTGAAGAATTTAATTGGCACTCTGGAAATGTATAATTTCGCAGTAAAAAGGAAAATTTTGAACAATACATCTCTCCATTGCTCGTTTACTTCCAACGCATGTGCCAAATAAAATAAAATAATACAGCGTATAAGAAATAGAACTCCGTTTATGCTAGTGGGACGCCCAACTGCAAAGCGCGGACTTTACTACGCATCAACGACAGGCCGTCCAGAGGGCCCGCGACGTCGCCGAGAGTCACCAGCTCCCGGTTCCGTCATGGCCAGAGCCACCAACTTGATTGGGGTGCCTTCGGCTCCCCCAATCTTTTTCCTCAGGACCTTTTAATAAAGTTCTTGTCAACTGTCTATGCTAAGGGAAGTTTGTCTCTTCGAAACTCCCTTTTAAAAACGATGTAAAATTGAGGCTCTCCCTCCTTATTTCCTCCATATTTTGAGAGGGAGCAATATGGAGGACGCTAACTATTTCTACACCACTGTAAGGGAGCACGGTTTTCCGGCACGTAGTCCCAAGGGAGGTCGCAGCCCTTAGAAAACCCTTTTCGGCTTATTTCCGTTTACAATGCATAGGACTCAGTGGAAGTCTGAACTCGGCAAGCAAGGCCTTGCTTCGTGGCACGCCGGCGGCCAACAGGCTTGCCAAACAAGTCAGTGAGCTTTTGTTTGCACAAGTCCCAGCTGGTGAGCTCCTCTTCGTGGGTCTCAAACCAGACTCGTGCCGTTCCCGCGAGGCAAAATAGCAGGTTAGCGAGCATGACAGTCTGGCCCAGTAATTGCTCGCGCTCACCCAATCTTCGACGTCGGTGTTATCCGTTCCGGGAAAGGTGCCAGGGTCGCGCGGTTGTGCCAGGATGACGGTGGGTGTGGGTCGCGACGAGCCCGAGGCATTCTCGCCTGTCCACAAATACGCTACGCCCAGCCAAGTTTTCCTTCCACTCTTTGTGCCCAAAGATGCTCCTGACATTTTCAATTTAATCTTATCCGCTTGGCTCGCTGATGTATGAGCATTCCGAGTACCCCTTCCCTTTCTTCTCGATTTAGTTCTACTACACCCTTCCTAAACGTAATTCTCAATCACTGGTGGCTCTTCCGAGTTCTCTATGGCGCGTTTCATCAACCGCATATGCCACTTCTCCTTCTCTATTTGACTGCTCCTCAATCTCTACCAACTTGTCATTTCTTCTGCCACCCTGCATGTTTATGTAGCATATTGCACGGCGAGCTCTCTTTCTTGATTTCCTTATTTTTCTGTTATTTACTGCGATACTATTATGAGGTTCCCCTAGGAGACCTTCATTACTACCTACCCTGGCGTCCTGAGCATCCGTGGGCCCCCCAAAAAGCAACTGCGCGACCAGCAATCTCCAGCCCACCTCTAGTCCTAGTATGTAGTTGAAGTGCATCTCGGCTCGATGAAAAATACCATACCTTCTCACTTCCCTGTTTACTTCTATTATATCGCTCGCAGGGGTGTCTGCTTCAGCATGCGTTTGATGTGTTGTGACACTATGTGCCCGGTCACACAAGGGTTGGACCCTCCCGCGTTTAACCGTGCGTGGCTTAGGCGTGTCCGGGGAAAAGGGGATCCTGGGGGTTGAGCCAACGCCGGCTGTTTGGACCTTTATGGCCCCTTGGAGGAGGCCTCGGCTAGACGGCATTTTCGCATTGACCCACCCGGGGGAAATCGGTAGTTGCCTTTTCGTACACTTTTCTCTGATCTTCGTATTGCTCTCTCACTTTTACATCTTTCCTGTCGTCTCTTCACTTCTCTTCCAATTTCCGAGGCAACAAGGGTTAACCTTGTGTGGCATAGCCACCCTTGGTTATCCATATTTGGTTATAGCAGTGGCGTACAGCTTGCGTATGCGGGACCTGTTCTTTCCAGGTTTTGCAGCCTCCCCTCATTTGGCTCCATGGTGATGATGATGAATGTAGTGTTTTGTGGCGCCAGTGCCAAGTATGGCCAAAGAGCGCCAGGCCAGTGTTAATGAGTTCGAAGTGAAGCGATGGATTAAGAGCAGTGGATGTGACAGGGCTGTACAGGGGCCTAAAAGGCGGTCGCGGTAAATTGCGTAAAACCTATATGTAATCAAATTATGACAATGACCAATAAAGTATGGTATGGACACGAAATACGTATTGTGAAAAAGTGACGATATACTAAAATATGTCACAGGCAAACATTTTGAAAAAAAGCAGAGCTGCCTTAACAGAGCCCTTGGAATACAAGGAGCTGAGGCGTGTGCTGCGCAAAAGTAGTCACAGCAGCATCTTTTGGAGAGAGGATGCGCAACAAGATTATTGGGCTAGTAACATGCAAGACTACATCGTTCAGGAAGCCTAGGACAGCTTTAGGCTTAAAATGCGGCTGTTCACCAAGAAACATAGCAGGATGGAGAGGGACACAATAGTGGTATGCTAGGGGAAAATGTTTTTCTCTCTCTTTCGGATTCTCGACACTCCATGAGGACGTAGATGGCGGTGAGCCTCTCACCACATCTACCGCAAGTTGGAAGTTCATTACCATTCAAGGTGGTCAGAAAATTGTGAGTACCATATGTGTGTCCTATTCTGAGACGACAGGACAGCACATCAGTTCGTCGTGCTTTCGTAGCAGAGGTCCAGAAAGCTAACTGCGGTTTAATGAAATGGAGCTTATTATTTGTTTCGGCGTCCCACAAACGCAGCCAGTGGCTTCGCAGTTTCGTTCGCTGAAAAGGCTTGAGATCTGTGGCAGGAATAGTAGGAGTGAGATTCATAGCTTGAGATGTAATTGAACTGCCCATTTTGTCTGCAAGCACATTACCCGCAATGCATCTATGGCCAGAAACCCAGCGCATCGTCACATGTCTACGAGATGAATAAATATTGCACAAGTAGGAGTAAAGGTAAATTAAAACAGTATTTTGTGTTTTCTTAAAGACATTATTGAATTAACGACACTTAAGGAGTCCGTGAATATTATTGCATTCTGTAGTTTTAATTTCTTAATCTGTTTACAGCAGACAGTACTGCACAGGCTTCTGCAGTAAAGATACTTGTATGAGGGTTCAGAACGTCTGATTCAGAGAAAGAAGGACCAACAGCCGCGTAAGATACGCCAGAATCTGACTTTAACGCATCGGTGTAGAATTCAGAGCAAGAGTACTTCAATTGGAGTTCACAGAAATGCATTGCTATTTCAAGTTCAGGAGCGTGCTTTGTGACCTCAACAAAAAATACATCACATTCTATTACCTGTCACTCCCATGGCGGTATTAGTTTACCTGGAGGCATTAGGCAGTGTTCGAGAAGTGGGACCGATTTCTTCGCTAAGTTCCCTCACACGCACTGCCGTCTCACAGAGGGTCGATTATGGAAAAGTGAAGTACACGTCCAATCGTTAACGGTTTGAGAACACGGATGTTCATGATTGAACTTTGAATTTAATCAGTTAATGAGTGGACTTTGAGGAAGTATGTGAAGCCGATGTATTATCTCTGCAGTGTTGCCAGGTTTGGCTATATATAGCCAAATTGGGCTACAGGAAAAAAATTTTGGCGTCAACTTGGACGAGTTGGCTCTGTGGCTATATTTGGGCTACTGAAAATCTGTGACTTGGCTTTGTTTGGGCTATAAGTGGCGCGCCCTAATCCACGTTTCAGAGGTGGCTCTGATCGCGCAGAAGCAATTCTCGAAGGCTATGTTTTAGCTGGCTGAGCCAGCCGCGTGTCTGCGTGCACGAAATGACCCCCCCTCCCCTTCACTTCCCTTTCTGCGCCACTGTCTGAGCCGGTGGCTTTTACCTTTGATGCATTTAAACTTACACCCCGCTTGACCGTTATCCACCCGATCCCCGGGCATCGGGATCAACCTGGGAGTAGTGGGTTTTTCACAGTATACCGCACTAACGTGGCTATGCTCAGGAAGGGAGAGTAATAACATAGGGTCGGGGCCGTCGGGCGATCGTGGCGCCGACATGAAAGAAGGGAAGCCAGCTGGATGACACGCTCCAGTGTGTTCATGGTCATGTCTGCTGGGTGAAGTGTCGCGCCGGGCAAAGCTTTCGACCCATACTTCACGTTTCTCGCGTGGAGCTTTACTGCCGTTTTCCTTATCCTGCTAGATGAATTTTTATTCGTGCTTATATTCAAGATTCATTTCGATAGGTTGGACATAATATCGGATCCTCCTCAGAGAGGGGAATCCAAACATGGGGAAGTGGGCCGATTATGCGAGAACGTATAAAAAAGATTTGGGGCAAGACTCCGAGCCAAAGGTGGTTTCTGGTGCTTTTACTTCTAGACGGTTTGCCCGTAACGTCACGGATGCAGATACTCATTCTGCTAATATCGAAACATGTTTGCCACGATGGCATCAGTGCCACCACGTCACCTGAACTTCACCCTAATTTGTGAGGTGTCGCGTTGCTGGCTCGACGACGCGGGTTTGATTCCCGGCCACGGCGGCCGCATTTCGTTCAAGGCGAAATGCGACCGTGAGGTGAGGGCCAAAATTAATCCGGAGTCCCTCACTGCGTCATGCCTCCCACTCATATTGTGGTTTTCGCACGTAAAACCCCAACAAATAATAAAGAGCTTTAGAACAGGGGCCTCAAACGTTTTGGGGCCCCAAAGAAATAGCGTCGGAGCCACTGCGCGCATGCGCAAGACGCAAACTTTGTTTGGGTTTTGCGTCGGGCACGCTATTTCATTGATGTAGCCGGAGACCCAAAAGCTGCCCCAAAATCTTTCGTCAACAAACATGGCGGCGCCCATCCAAACGACTGCTCTAAGCTAGCCCCAAACCGGGCTCGATTCGTGGTAACGCGTGAAGTTCGTAAGCTAGGAGAAGTGATTGCGTTTATCACTTTCTCTCAATAACATGTGTAATGAAGCTTGATGCATCAGACGACGCTGATTCCGAAATCAATTGTCGATTTAATGGCTCGTAGGCCTAACACGCATTGACTTGGCTAGGTGAAGGTACTTAAAGTTGGTTACTCAAAACTAAGCTCAACAATTTGCTTGCTGCTAATAGAATAAGTTCTAAATTGTAATTAAACGCGAAAACAAAATCTAAATTACTCTTCTTATCATAAAATGGTATATTTTATTTTAATTTTTATAACAACTTTTCTTTGACGCCGTAGTGACGCTGCAAGCGTAACCGGCTATCCGCAAACGCAAAACGCCTATTCTAAACCTCTTCACTCCTGCATGCCCCAACGCTAACACCCGCAAAGCTCTTTGGGGCCCCAAACTTTGGGGGCCCCTATTCTAAAGCTTTATTAGCCCATCAACATTTTTTTTGATAGTAACCGGTTTTCACTGCACTTTTTTCACTGCACTGTTGGTTTTCATTGTTATCAATTTGTTGTTTACCTTTTCTGATTGTGCGCCGTCGCGGCTTTTACAATTTCGAGCGAGTTACGTTCTGGACGTGCTGGTCCCCGGATACGACTGCGCGTTTCTTACACTGGTGTGCCGTTTTGCGCAGTAATATTTTAAAGCTTCGCTTACACCGATTTAGACAGTGAGTTGCATCTGTTGTCTGTCACTTTATTTTAACGCATGTTCTTGCCATGCTAGAGAACTAAGATGGCGGTCAGGTTGAGTGAATGGACAGTGTATGGAGCATGTACCAGCTAACCCTGGCCAAGCTAATTTAAAAAAACGAGAAAACAAGATAGGATGATGAGACAAATAGCACGAGGCATCATAGCGCGAGACTTGTTTTCGCTCATAAAAAAAAGAATCCCTGACCACGTCGCAGATCGCTGGACGGCTGAATTTCTACGCCGTAGGCAGAGATGACGTGAAGATCGATGATGCTAAACATTATTCTGCCTTCATGACAGCTAAAAGCAGAGTTCGTAGTTAATATTACTGTCATAAAATAAAAGCGCTGATTTCGCCCTCTGCAGCGATTCGCAGGAACTTAAGAGCGTCCAGGCCCAACGAAAAATGCTCTGTGCAAGCATGTCGCTGTTGTTGATGTCAAGGGCCGACCGTCACGGCGGCACGGACATTTTGTTACAACGGGTTATGCAAAAAAAGTATTGCTGTAGTCGAATGTGAAAATATATACAGAAATACAACTGCAAATGAAAAGGGCTATATTTGGCTACGAAATGTTTCGGACTTGTTTGTGTTTGGCTACATTTGGGCTACAACTTCTCTAGCTTTTGGCTACGCCCCCTCGTCGGACCTGGCAATACTGGTCGGCATTTGCGTACGAATTGCTTACATTCTTCTATCTGTTTGCATTTAAGAAATGTTTTAGGGGCGAAGCTCCTTAGGGTCGAGCCTTGTTCCTCGTCACGCCGTCGTTGCCACGCTGGAGCTCGCCGCTCCCGCTAGAGGCGCAGCTGTGCTCTCTTTCTCTCTTGTTCCCGACGCTCTCTCTCTCTCTCGTCTGTAGCTAGGGGCGCTGCGGTGCACAAGGGCTATATCAGCGCTGTATATAGTGTACACATGTACAGTATATATATGTACAAGTATATATATATATATATTGTAGCGAAGAAGACAGACACTGGTGGATTCAGTGCTACTGGATCTAAACGCTAGTGGGTCGAGCGCACTCGCTCAGCAACGGCTCTCGTGCTTTGAAGCTGTAACTGCCCTGCCCATCGACTTGGCGCTGCTCCGAGCTCTTCCAATAAACACCTTTAGAATATATATATATATATATATATTGTGACGAAGAGGTGTGAAGAAATGGTTTTATTTACAGGAGATGGACGATGATCGGAGCGTGATCGTAGCGCAGTCCGGCCTCTCAAGCTCTACGTTTTCTTCGTCTTCTCTTCTCTCTTTTTGTGCTTGCCTTTCGTTTCCGTTACATTTCCCCACAAGCAGACGAAACCCGTGGGGCGAGTCAGGATGGACAAGCAGGGTAGAAATGCTTCAGGCGAGCAATATGAGTCAGCTGAATTCTGCTTGATCGCCGACCATTGCACAGGAGGCGAGCTATTACGTAAGTGAGTTCACTCAGGCGGTCCACAACTACAAATTGGCCTGAATATTGTGACAAGAGCTTTTGGCACAATACACGCTTGCATTGCTGTGTCCAAAGGACCAAGTGACCTTTTTCGAACGATACTTGTACGTGACACTCGTCGTATCGCTCTTTCGAACGACTTTGCGAGGCCAGAGTACGTAGACGGGGTTCTTCGGCGAGACACAACGTCTTCGATACAGAATCGTCATTGCGCAGAACGAAGGGTAAGAAAGTGTCCAGAGGGCTTCGCGGTAATCTGGCATACAGGAGATAAAAGGGGCTATAGTTCGTGGTTTCGCCGTGTTGTATGCGTAAGTGATGAAGGGTAGCTCGTCATCCCAGTTCATATGATTGGAAGAGACGTACATGGCAAGCATTTTGGTCAGCGTTCTGTTTGTCCTTTCAACGAGGCCATTGGCCTGGATGATACGGCATGGAATGACGGAACTGTGAAGTGCACAAACGAAGTAACTCTTCAATGGTATCAGCAGTGAACTGGCGACCACGGTCGCTGAAGATGACACGTGGTGGGCCATGACGAAGGACAACGGAACGCAGCAGAAAGAGAACCCGGCCACGAAGCTCGTGATGCTGGCAAGGCCCAGGCGTAGCTGTAGACCTCGGAGACGTCCGGGCGAAGCTCCTGGGACCAGCTGCTGCTGTTCACGGTGGTTCCGGTCCTCTTCGCAAGAATCCCTCTTCCTCGGCCGAGCCCGATTAACCGATAATCACCGGGCCACCGGTGGTTATCGGTTGCCGATAACGGTCCGATGCCGATCCTATGTCGGTCCGATGCCGATCGTCGGAGGACGAAGAACGCTTCGTTAGGCCTTACCAGGCAATTCACACGTCAGCGGCGGCTACCGGGGTACCAGACGCGTACTCGGTCAGGTAAACAAAACCGCGAGTCGTCGTAATTTACGGCATCAGTGAAACCCTGAATGGATACGACTTGGACTCGACGAGAGGAAATTCAAGTCGGCGGTCCGTAAGAGCCCACATTTCTGCTTTGCCACGCAGTTAGGCCGGGGCTAGGGTGGCCAGACTTTGATGAGTCAGGGCTAGGACTGACTTAGAGACTTTAAGACGGAGCTAGACTCCGAAACCGAGATAGATGATTTTTAGTAGTTTTGTATTTAGTCTGCGTTTTGTGTTTAAGATTGAGTGAACATTTTTGGGGAATTATGGTTTTAGTTTTGTGTGCCTTCAACTTTTCCCGTTCTTGTGCATAATAAATCCTTGTTTGCTGTGCTGCGAGTCGTATCTCTCCTCCCTCGAGGGTAACGCCTGTGCACAACCCTGCGGCTCCCAAGTAAGAGTCGATGACAAAAATTGGCGAGCTTGCCAGGATACGGCCCAGTCACCGATACTCGGGAGTTGCAAAGATGGAGTGGGGACGCTTGGCGGCGGTAGCGAAGGATTTAAATATGTCGAAGGATCACACGATGGCGTTTTTTGAGTGTACGCAACAAGAAAAAGAAAAACAACACGAACGAGCACGCGAGGAGCATGAACGAGTGCGCGAACAGCAAAAAAATCGAGAAGGAAATTTTAGAATTGAAGGTAAAGTTGGCAGAGATGAACGCCAGGTCTAGCGAGGGGTCGATTTCAACCGGATCGGCGTCATCCAACTCGACTTCGCCCTGGCCAAAACAGATTTGCCCCAGGAAATTGATGGCTCCGTTTGATGAGCGTAGAGATGATTTAGATGCGTATTTGCATCGCTTTGAGAGAATAGCGGTCGGGCAAGGCTGGGCAAGGAATGAGTGGGCTAGTGCCTTAAGCCTGCAGTGTGTCTAGTTGATGAGGCTTTAAGTGTGTTCAGACGTATGCCCGCCGAAGAGAGTTTAGACTGAAAAGGTGAAGAACACTTTATTGCAAAGAGTTTCTGCGAAAAGTTCAGGTCATGCAAGGCGGAAGACGCGGAAACTGGAAAACAGTTTGCATGTAGATTAACAAACTACTTTGAAAGATGGATGGAGTTGTCAGAAGCCAACAAGACATATGAAGGGGTGCGGGACAAGGTCGTAGGAGAACAATTTCTCCCCAGGTGCAGTGACAGTCCGGTGATATTCCTCAAAGAGAGGAAATTAAAAACAGTAGAGGAAATGGCGGCGCATTCAGATCAGTTCGTAGAGGTGCAGGGACTAAGGAATTTAGGAAAGAGTGGAAAGGACGCGCCGATGGCAGCAGTAGGGGAGACGAGTGATCGGATGATGATATATGTTGTTTTGTGGCGCAAGGGCCAGGTATGGCCAAAGAGCGCCAAGACGTATTGTACTGAGTGAGCAATGGTATGATCAATGACAGTGGGTAGGTGTAGGGTGGCTGTAAAGGGGCCTAAAATCCTGCGCACTAAAGGTGCGTAAAACAGACAAAATTAATAAAATCATGACAATGACGTGATGGGGGCACAATGAATATAGCATAAAAAGTTGCAAGCGATACAAGGCACTACTGCCTCACAGAGACCCTTAGGAGCAAGGGCCTGGAGGAGAGTGCATTTCAAATATGCGGTCGCAGCAGCGTCCTCTGAAAGATGATGCCGCTACGAATCTCGCGGGCGAAGAACTTGCAAAATGTCGATGTCGTTTAAAAAGGCTAAAACTGAATCGTTCTGAAATATCGGGTCGTTATGTAAAAACATCGCTGGATGAAGGGGTATATTCTCTTTATAGGCTTGAACAAAGTGCTTTTTTCTTTCAGGTTCTATTATGGGACACTGTAGTAGGATGTGAAGTACAGTAAGTGCTTCCCCACATCTAGTACAGGTCGGGGGTTCGCCTCCAGACAACAGGTAATTATGTGTGCCGTAAGTGTGTCCTATTCTGAGCCTACAGAATAGGACATCATTTCTTCTAGATTTCGTGGTCGATGGCCAGTTCCCTAAACGGGGCTTAAATAAATGAAGCTTGTTATGAGTCTGGCCGTCCCACAAACGTTGCCAGTGGACTCGAAGTCTCTTGCGTAGATATGGCTTCATATCGAGAACAGGGACGAGCATAGATGTGTTGCCAGCTTTTGCCTTGATGGATGTGGCAAGCTGGTCTGCCAGTACATTTCCCTCGATGTCTCGGTGTCCTGGCACCCAGCACACCACAACATGCTGCCCAGATGCATAAATACTACATATGAATGAATAAAGCGATACTATTACAGGATTTCTGTGCCTCTTAAGAGATTTTAAGGCTTTTACTACGCTCAGCGAGTCTGTGTAGATGATTGCTTTTGGTATTTTCGATTCTTTGATGTATTTAAGAGCCGACAGTATTGCATAAGCCTCTGCTGTGAAAATGCTCGTTAGGGGGTGCAGGGCGTCGGCATCTGAAAATGATGGACCAACCGCTGCATAAGAGACGCCAGCATGAGACTTTGATGCATCGGTGTAGAATTCCGGACAAGAGTATTTATGCTGCAGTTCAAGGAAGTGCATTTGAATGTGTGTAACCGGGGCTTGCTTCGTAACATGTAAAAAAGACAAATCACAGTCTACAATCTGCCACTGCCACGGTGAGACCTCTATAGTGGGTGTCATTAGACGATGTTCAAAGAGTGGGACATCCATTTCCTCAGCCAGACTTCTCACACGCAACGAGAAGGGCTCTCTTACTGCAGGTCGGTTATGAAAGAGGTGGGAGCTGGACAAATCATTTACGGTGGAATATGAGGGATGTTCACTGTTTGCATTCACTCTAAGGAAATACATAAAAGCTGTGTAGGTCCTCTGCAAGTGGAGTGACCACTCATTGGATTCCACGTAAAGGCTTTCTACAGGGCTTGTCCTAAAGGCACCTGTAGACAAGCGAATACCTAGATGGTGGACGGGGTCCAGCATCTTCAACGCGGTTGGGGTGGCTGACTGATAAATTATGGCCCCGTAGTCTAGGCGTGTTCGTATGAGGCTTTTATACAAGTTTAACAGACACTTTTTGTCACTACCCCATGTAGTGCGTGACAACACTTTTAAAATATTCATTGTTTTCATGCATTTGTTTTTTAGATGTTTTAGGTGTGGTATGAATGTTAGCTTTGTGTCAAGAATTATGCCTAAGAATTTGTGTTCCGTTTTTACAGGTAGACTCTGTCCTTGCAGGTCAATGTCGGGGTCAGTGTACAGTCCTCTCTTTCGAGAAAAAAGGACGCAGGTGCTCTTTTGTCGATTTAGGCAGAACCCATTCTCGTTTGCCCATTTAGCCACCCTGTTCAGACCAAGCTGAACCTGTCGCTCACAGATTGCAAGGTTGCATGATTTAAATCCAATCTGTACATCATCGACATACGTTGAATAAAACATGTTGCGTGGGATGTATAGACGCAAGGAATTCATTTTTATAATGAAGAGAGTGCAACTGAGCACCCCACCCTGTGGGACTCCAGTTTCCTGCACAAAAGGTCGTGATAAAGCGCTGCCAACCCGAACACGGAATGTGCGATTCAGCAGGTAACTTTCAATGACATTTAACGTATTACCACGTATACCAAAGTGGGAAAGGTCTCTCAATATACCAAACCGCCATGTGGTGTCGTAGGCCTTTTCCATGTCTAGGAACACAGATAAAAAGAATTGTTTGTGAACAAAAGCTTCACGTATCTGTGCCTCAATACGTATCAGATGGTCAGTGGTGGATCGACCCTCGCGAAAACTGCACTGGTATGGGTCAAGGAGCTTGTTTGATTCTAGGAAATGTATCAGACGGCGGTTTATCATCTTCTCGAAGACATTGCAGAGGCAGCTTGTTAGAGCTATGGGCCTGTAACTCGATACGGACGATGGATCCTTGCCCTGCTTCAGGATGGGGATCACTATGGCCTCTTTCCAGGCAGAGGGGATCTCGCCGGAGGTCCATATAGAATTATAGAGACAGAGAAGGGTTTTCTTCGTTTCAGAGGGTAGGTTTTTCAACATGTCATATAGTATACGGTCAGGGCCTGGGGCAGATTGCTTGCAACAGGTGAGTGATGCATGCAGCTCTGCTAGGGAGAAAGGTAGGTTATATGGCTCGTTCCCAGTGCTCTTTCGGTCTATTTTTTGTTTTTCTATAGCTGATTTATATCTTATAAATGCTGGTGAATAGTGTGATGGACTGGACACATGTTCAAAATGTGCACCAAGATGGTTCGCTTGGTCCTCAAGGCTGTCTCCCTGCGTGTGTACCAGGGGAGGTGGATGTGTTTGTCGTCCTCTTACTCTATTGACCCTGCTCCAAACCTTGGCCTCATCCGTGTATGAGTTGATACTTGATAAAAATGTTTTCCAGCTGTCTCTCCTGGCTTGTCTGCGTGTTCTCCTACCTTGGGACTTGATTTTCTTGAAATTTACAAGGTTTTCAGCAGTAGGATAATCGCGAAGCTGCCTCCATGCTTTGTTCTGCTGCCTACGTGCATTCCGGCATTGTTCATTCCACCACAGAACACGACGTTTGCTAGAAAGTCCACTTGTTTGGGGAATACACTTAGAGGCTGCATCAATTATGAATTTAGTAAAATACTCGACGGCACCATCAATTCCGAGCGATGAAATGTCAGCCCACGAGAGTTTACTGGTAAGAGTTTGGAATTTATCCCAGACCGCTGCATCGACCTTCCACCGGGGGGCATGTGGTGGAGACTCGTATTGTCTTGTTGCTCTCAGCAGTACTGGGAAATGGTCGCTCCCGTAAGGGTTTTTATAACTTCCCATTCAAGTTCTGAAAATAGAGACGGGGAAGCTATGCTAAGATCAATAGAAGAAAAGGTTCTATTTGCGATACAGTAAAATGTAGGTTCCTTCTTATTCAGGAGACACGCACCAGAGGAAAAAAGAAATTGTTCAACAAGACGGCCTCGCGCATCGATACGAGAGTCGCCCCACAGACTGCTGTGTGCATTGAAATCGCCAAGAACAAGATAAGGCTCTGGCAATTCGTCTATAAAGGACTGAAATTCATGTTTGTGTAAGTGGTAATGTGGGGGTATGTAAAGCGAGCAAATGGTGATGAGTTTGTGCAGAAGGACAAGTCGAACTGCCACTGCTTCAAGGGGCGTTTGTAGCTGCAAACGTTGACATGCTATGCTTTTGTGAATTACAATGGCAACACCGCCTGATGATGCGAGAGCATCATCGCGATCTTTACGAAACGTAACATACTGTCGGAGAAAATTTGTATGTTTCGATTTTAAGTGCGTTTCCTGTACACACAGCACTTTTGGATTGTGTTGGTAAAGAAGTTCTTGGACATCGTTGAGGTTCCTAATAAGGCCTCTGACGTTCTATTGAATGATTTGTGTATCCATAATGATGTGAGGGGGTTTATTTATACAGCAGTTAGGGCTACGCAACAGCCTTGTCTCAAGAGCGTCGGTCGCTGTCTCGCGCTCTCCGGGCTGCTGGACTTCGTCCTCCTCTCTCAATGGCTGCGGACTCTCTTCCCCACTACATTGGCCCCGGCGGCGAAGAGGAGCCATCCTGGCGACTCAAGGTGAGGCAAGCACCAGAGGGTCGTAGTAGGGCTTTAAGCGGCTCACGTGGACTGTGTCACGACCGCGGCAGCGTCTGTCGGTGGGAGGTGTCACAGGCTCGACGACGTAGTTCACCGGCGATGTGCATTCAACGATCCGGTAGGGACCGTGATATTTCGCTGCAAACTTGCGGGAGAGACCAGGGGTGGGGCATGGAATTGAAAGCCACACGAACGAGCCAACAGGGAAGGTAGGGGCAGGTTCAGCTGAGTCAAGGCGCTCTTTTTGAAGACCTTGTGTCACTGATGTAAATGAGCGTGCGAGTTGGCGGCACTCTTCGGCGCATTGAGCAAGTTCTGAGGCTGGGCGGTATTCGGATGCATCCGGGCGGTATGGAAGTATAGTATCCAGTGTGGAAGATGGCTGACGTCCGTATAGTAAAAAGAAAGGGGAAAATCCAGTGGTGGCTTGCGTGGCTGTGTTGTAGGCATATGTCACAAACGGAAGCACCAAGTCCCAATTAGAATGGTCGGAGGCTATGAACCTGGAGAGCATATCACCGAGTGTTCGGTTAAAGCGTTCCGTCAAGCCATTAGTCTGCGGATGATAACTTGTAGTGGTGCGATGAATGATATTGCACTCACTAAGAAGCTCTTGGACGACTTGAGAAAGAAACACACGCCCTCGGTCGCTAAGCAGCTCGCGTGGCGCACCGTGGCGAAGAACGAAGCTGCGCAACATGAATAAGGCAACATCACGAGCTGAAGCTGTTGGAAGAGCGGCGGTTTCGGCATATCGAGTGAGATGGTCGACGGCCACAATAATCCACCGATTGCCCGCAGGGGTGGAAGGAAGGGGTCCGTACAGGTCGATGCCGATCCTATCAAACGGGCGAGCGGGACACGGCAAAGGTTGTAATGGGCCAGGCGTGTGACAAGTTGTTTTCCGGCGTTGACACTCAATGCAGGAACGAATGTACTTGCGGACGTATCTGTACATTCCACGCCAGTAGAATCGCTGGCGCAGTCTATCATACGTTTTCAAAACGCCAGCATGCGCGTTTTGTGGGTCTGCGTGAAAGTGCGTGCACAGGTCGGAGCGCAAATGGCGAGGTATAACAAGAAGCCACTTTCGACCATCGGGCTGGTAGTTGCGGCGGTACAACATGGCGTCCCGGAGCGCATAATGAGGTACTTGGCGACGAAGGGCACGAGAGAGCTGTGGGGCTGGTGTCGTCGAAGGCATAGAGAGAACGTCGATCAGTGAGGCGATCCAGGGATCCTTGCGCTGTTCTGAAGGCATGTCAGTGATATCGATGTTAGCACAGGAAGTCGCGGAAAGGGAAAGAGGCACGACGTCACAAGGCAGGGGCGAGCGGGAAAGTGCGTCAGCGTCGGCGTGCTTGCGTCCTGAGCGGTAAATGACGCGAATATCGAATTCTTGTAGACGAAGCGCCCAGCGTCCAAGTCGACCAGACGGATCCTTCAGTGAAGCCAGCCAACAGAGCGAATGATGATCGGTGACGACATCAAACGAATGGCCATACAAGTATGGGCGGAATTTCTGCAACGCCCAAACAATTGCCAAACATTCCTTCTCGGTAACCGAGTACTTGGACTCTGCCTTGGTAAGGGCACGACTCGCATAGGCAACAACGTACTCAGAGAAGCCCGGCTTACGTTGGGCGAGGACAGCGCCAAGGCCGATCCCACTAGCATCCGTGTGTACCTCGGTCGGAGCGGTAGGGTCGAAGTGACGTAGGATGGGCGGTGAAGTCAAGAGACGACGTAGTGCGCAATTCGTCGAAACTCTGGCACAAGCTGACGACATCGGCGACGGTTTGTGGGTCTTTTGCCAATAGCATTTGAAATGCGTCATCAGCTATTCCTTTGAGGATTTGCTTGATCTTGTCCGACTCGTGCATCGACGGGTTTAAACGCTTACACAAGTCGACGACGTCTTCAATATAGCTGGTGAAGTTCTCACCGGGTTGTTGAGCACGTTCACGAAGTCGCTGTTCTGCGCGGAGTTTGCGTACCGCGGGGCGGCCGAAGATTTCCGAAAACTTTGTTTTGAACGAGGCCCAGTTATTAATCTCCGCTTCGTGGTTCCGGAACCAGAGACTGGCGACGCCGGTCAAGTAAAAGATTACATTGGTCAGCCTAGTCGCATCGTCTCATTTGTTGACTGCGCTTACCCTCTGATAAGTTGTCAGCCAGTCCTCGACGTCTTGATCATCAGTCCCGCTGAATATCGGTGGGTGACGCTGAGGCAGCATGCCGGGACAGACGGTGGCTTGAGTCTGAGAGGAGCCTTGCGTGGTGGTTTCTTCCGCCATCGCTGACGCTGGAGGTAAGGTACGGCTTCGTAGTTCCAGGTTGGGAGACTGGGATCGATACCCAGCACCTCCACCAAACTGTGAGGGGGTTTATTTATACAGCAGTTAGGGCTACGCAACAGCCTTGTCTCAAGAGCGTCGGTCGCTGTCTCGCGCTCTCCGGGCTGCTGGACTTCGTCCTCCTCTCTCAATGGCTGCGGACTCTCTTCCCCACTACAATGAAAGTAAATTGGTGCTGTGTGTACAAAAAGGAAGTGTTGCCTTAGATTACGGAGCCGTTTGCGGCCCTGTAATTTTGGTTTTGTCTTTTCTAGAGCGGTCCAAAGAGTTTGGCCGCTCTTTAGGTGCTGGTTGCACCACCTTGCTTGGGGTAGTGTCCATAGCCTCTTGTGAAGCGCTGGACACTCGCTCTAACGAGCGATGTGTACGTCGTGTAGCCTTCGCCTCGAGGGACGAATGCTGTGGCCTCACCAGCCCGGAGGCCGATAGAACCTCCTTAGCCTCTGAGCTGCGATGGCTGCTGCCAGCGCTAGTAGAGGCCTCTGGTGTGGCCGATTTCGAGGGAGGCAGGGCAGCCTCAGCTGCTCCCACCATGGGGGCAGGTGGAAGTCGCCTCAATACGCTGCGCGTGCCTTGGGCGACCGCCGGGGTCCGTCGTGGTGCTGCCCCCTGTTGCACCACTTTGGCAAAAGAAGTTTTCATCGAAAATGCAGGTGAAAGACGCTGTCGTGCTTCCCGGAAACTGATATTTTCTTTGACTTTGATAGTAATGATCTCCTTTTCTTTCTTCCAGGCTACGCAAGATCTGGAATATGCAGGGTGGCTGCCATCGCAGTTCGCGCAATGGGCCTCAGCAGTACAGTTATCAGCAGAGTGATCTTTTGTAGCACATTTCGCACAAGTTAGTCGTCCTCGGCAGCTTTGAGAGGCATGACCAAACCTCTGACACTTGTAGCAGCGTCGTGGATTTGGAATGTAGGGTCTAACACGCAGTTTGAGGTAGCCTGTTTCTATTGCATCCGGGAGTGTGCTAGAGCCAAAAGTAAGTACTATGTGTTTGGTTGGTAGTTCTTTGTTATCGCGCCTGATTTTTATGCGTTGTACATTTATAACATTTTCTTCTTTCCATCCATTCAGGAGTTCTTCATCAGTCAAATCCATGAGGTCGTCGTCTGAAACCACACCCTTGACGGTGTTCATTGTTCGGTGTGGACTAACAGATATGGTTTTATCGCCAAATGCCACCAGGTTTGTTAGTTTCTCGCACTGCATCTTGTCTTTTACTTCAATCAGAAGGTCCCCACTTGCCATCTTGGTGGCTTTGTAGCCACTTCCAATTACCTCCGTGAGACATTTTGACACCAAGAAGGGTGAAATGTTTGTTGCTTTTTTATCAGTGTTTTCACAGTGAATCACATGATACTTAGGGAATATGTCTCGTTTCTTCAAAAAGAATTCAAAGGTTGCGTCGGTGCGCCCCCTTTTCGGGGGACGATCAGGTGAGAAGGGTTTCGAGGGTCCCATGGAATGAGTTGTTTGTTCGGTATCAATGCCAGTCACCCACCACCGAGCCCAACGAGGGGACACGGCAGAGATTGTTATGAAGCAAGCACTGCCATGCCAACTGTACATTGTTACTATAACCGCATATGTTATAATCAAGGTAGATCATAACACACCAGGTTAACCCTTGCTGCCAGGAATGTTGGAAGTAAATGGAAGACAGAAGAAGACAGGAAAGATTGAAGGTGAGAGGGATAGGCGAAGATTGGAGAGAGAGAGACAGGAAAAGGCAACTACCGTTTTCCCCCGGGTGGGTCAGTCCGGGGGTGCCGTCTACGTGAAGCGGAGGCCAAAGAGGTGTGTTGCCTCCACCGAGGGGCCGTAAAGGTCCAAACACCCGGCATCGGCTCAACCTCCAGGATCCTCTTTTCCCCGGACACGGCTAAGCCGCGCACGGCTACACGCGGGAGAGGCCAACCCTCATGTGCTCGGGTCCGTGGTGTCGCAACACACCAAACGCCTGCTGACGCAGACGCCCCTGCGGGGACGAGTGATCGGGGTCCAATGGACAGGCAAGGGACGTCACAAAGATGTTTCCATTGTAACCGGCTGGTACATATAGCAATGAACTTTCAGGTGAAGGATAATCGACCTGGTCCACCAGTGGTTTGTCAGCTATGTCAAAAGAGAGGTCATGAGGCGCACGAATGCAGATCAGGATACATGGACAAAGCAGCATGTGTGATGAAATGTAAAGAGAATGGGCCGCGAGAAAAGAAAAGAACATGCCCGTGGTGGAGGGAGAAGTAGAAGGATACAGGGCCACAGTATTGAGAGACACGGGGGCGAACACCGTCTTAGTAAGGGAGAGTCTGGTACCATCCGAGAGCATGATTGGCTATTTCAAACCAGTCATTTTGGCGGACGGGTTTGTTAAGTATTTGCCAGAGGCGCAAATTCAAGTATCGACGCTATTTTCTACGGGATTGGTCACAACCAGATGTGTAGAAGATCCTCTGTACGTCCTGATTTTGGGGAATGTATCACGGGTGAGAAGGGCGGATGACCCAGACTCTAACTGGAAGAGGACAGAGGATTTAGAGAAGAGGAAAAAGCCAGAAGCGCTAGAAGAGGAGGCACCTGAGGTAGAGGTAGCAGCGGCAGTACAAACGCGATCTATGTGTAAGAATACTAAACCCTTAACACCATTACCGGTCACGAATAGTAAGGGGTTGAGCATAACGGCGGCTGAATTCAAGGAATTACAGGAGAAAGACGAGTCGTTACAGAAGAGCGTACAGAAGATAGGAGAAGTAGTACGAAGGAAAGGAAGTCGAAACCTGGTGGAGTTTTTCAAAAAGAACTATTTATTATACCAGAGGTGTGTGTTCAATTCGGGAAGATAGGTTCAGCAGTTGATGGTCCCCAAGGAATTGAGAGAGACAGTAATGAAGATAGAACATGACAGTGTGATGGCAGTACATCAAGGGATAGGGAGCACGTTGACGAGGATTACAGAGGAGTTCTTCAGGATTGGGGTACAGAGCGATGTGAGGAGATGCGTAAGGTCCTGTGATGTATGTCAAAAGACGCTGGCGAAGGGTCGTGAAGGAAAAGCACCGCTAGGAAAAATGCCCATTGTTGAGCTACCATTCCACCGTGTAGCGATTGATATCGTACGACCTATTAGTCCGACGCCCGGGAAAGGTAACAGATATGTGCTCACGTTGGCGGACGTTGCCACTAGGTATCCTCACGCGGTAGCACTTGAGACGGTAGATACGATTCAGGTGGCCGAAGCATTATTAGAGATGTTTTCCGGTACGGCGTTCCAAGGGAGATTTTAAGTGACAGGGGCTCTAACTTTACATCGGAAGTTATGAAGAAGATAAATAGGCTGCTGTCCGTAGATGAAAAGCTAACTACCCCATATCACCCAATGGCCAATGGGTTAGTGGAAAGGTTTAACGGGACATTAAAAACAATGATCAGGAGGATGTGTCAGGAGAGGACAAAAGACTGGGATAGATACTTGCCAGCACTCTTGTTTGCGTACCGAGAGGTGCCACAAGCCAGCATAGGGTTTTCTCCATTCGAGATGATTTATGACAGAGGAGCCAGAGGACCGATAACTATTCTTAAAGAGTTGTGGACTAGAGAGGAACTGGGTAATGAGGAAAAGACGACCTACACCTACGTAGTAGAGTTGAGGAACAGGTTGGAGGAGACATGTAAGTTGGCCCATGAGAAGTTAGAACAAACTAAGCAAATTCAGAAGAATTATTATCACCGCAAGGCAGTGTTTAGAAGATTAGAAACGGGAGATAAGGTGTTAGTGCTGCTCCCCACAGACCATAATAAGATACTGATGCAGTGGAAGGGACCTTTTGCGGTGACGCAGAAGAACAATGAGTTGGACTACGAAATTGATGTGCAGGGTCATAGAAAGGTGCTTCATATTAACATGCTGAATAAATATGTAGAGAAGAAACTGGAACAGGGGAGGATGACGCAAGGGCTAGAGTTTTCATGGTAATCGCGGAGGAAAATGACCACGGCGAGGTAGAAACGTATGTTGATAAGAAGACTATTGGCGTAGAGAGTGTGAAGTTATATCCAGCCCTAAGAAACAAACAAGCAAAAGAAATGAAAGTGCTAATACACAACTTTGAAGAAGTGTTTTCAGATTTACCGGGGCGGACGGATGTAGTACAGTGTGGGCTACAGTGTTCCACAGAGGAGCCAGTACATGTAAAGCAATACCCTCTACCACTAGCAATGCAGGAAACCATTGAGAGGGTGCTTGAAGAGATGCTGAAACCAGGCATCATCGAAAGGGCAAACTCTCCCTATAACGCGCCTCTAGTGGTGGTCAAAAAAGCAGATGGTTCCAACAGAGTATTCGTGAATTTCCGGCGCCTGAATACCGTGTTAGAAACTGACGCGCAACCGATACCCAGAATAGATGTAGTGGTGGCAAGGGTAGCGAAGAACAAATATTTCCGAAAGCTCGACCTGGAAAAAGGGTATTGGCAAATACCGATGGAAGAAACGTCCAAAAGGAAAACTGCATTCTCGTGTTCGAAGGGATTATTCCAATTTAGATATATGCCGTTCGGATTGAAAACTGCAGCAGCTGTGTTTACGAGGTTGATGAGACAAGTGTTGAATGGTGTGCCGCATGTCGAGCATTATATTGACGACATTCTAGTTGCCACAGACACGTGGGAGGAACATTTACTAGCCCTGGAACAATTATTAATAAGAATAAAGGATGCAGGATTGGCAATAAAGCCCACCAAATCTGAATTAGGTTATGCCGCCGTAGAATTCTTAGGGCACAAGTTAGGAATGGACATGGTCGAACCTAGGGAGGATACGCTGGAGACGATTCAAGCAGTATGTAGACCACGGACTAAGAAACAAGTGCAATCGTTTCTAGGATTGACATGGGTCTATAGAAAGTACATCCCACATTACGCTGAAGTGGCAGGCCCTCTGATAGAATTAACGAAGGGAGCGAGCAACATAGTAAAATGGGGAAATAGACATCAGGAGGCCTTTGAGATGTTAAAGAACAGTCTGGCACATCCGCCTGTTCTTCTAGCACCGGATACACAGAAAGAGTTCGTGCTTCGCACAGACGCACCAGACAAGTCGTTGGGAGCAGTACTCTTGCAAGAAAAAGAGTAAAAGCTCCATCCCGCGTTTTCTGCTAGTAGGCGACTAAATAAGGTTGAGCAAAATTATTCTACAGTAGAAAAGGAATGCCTAGCTCTCGTGTGGGCTGTGAAAAAATTTCACATATATCTATTCGGCAAACAAATTCAGGTGCAAACAGACCACAAACCCCTACAGTTTTTGAGTAAAGCTAAGTTGTCAAATAGTAGGTTAATAAGATGGAGCCTCACCTTACAAGAGTATTGCTTCCATATACAATATATCAAAGGCAGACAGAATGTGGGAGCGGACTTCTTGAGTAATGCGATTGAGAATTGAGATGGTGAAATATAACGCGGACGGTGCTAAGGTGGATACATAGGTGTAGTGCATAAAGTGAACTCTTAAACGCGGTGAACAGTGCATCTGGTGAATTGTGCGGAACAGTGTGATGTTGTGTGGTGCACCAAGACTTCAGAAGAACCAGCACCAATGTCACTACGCAGGGTCAGTCATCACCCGAAAGCCCCTCCCCCCCCCCCCCCCCCACAGATCGGGAGCAAGCAGTTTGTTGAAGCAAAAAAGTCTGCAAAGTGAAGAGTCGGACGCCGGCGTTACACGAACACGAAGAAGACGAAGAAGTTGGCGGAGCATTCGCAACCGCGCGAAGGCACGCGAACCGAAGTGTAGTCGAGGCAGACGCGAGGCGAAGCAGCATTATCGACGTGGCTCTTGGGCTGGAAGGTCGCTTCGTCAGCTATGCTCTGACGACGGGAGTGCGGAGAACCCGGCCATGAATCTCGTGACGCTGGCAAGGCCCAGGCGTAGCTGTAGACCTCGGAGACGTCCGGGCGAAGCTCCTGGGACCAGCTGCTGCTGTTCACGGTGGTTGCGGTACTCTTCGCAAGAATCCTTTTTCCTCGGCCGAGCCCGATCAACCGGTAATCACTGGGACACTGGGCCGCCATGCCGATCATCGGAAGGCGAAGAACGCTTCGTTAGGCCTAACCAGGCAATTGACACGTCAGTGGCGGCTACCGGGGCACCAGCCACGTACTAGGTCAGGTCAACAGAACCGCGAGTCGTCGTAGCTTACGGCATCAGCGACAACCTGAATGAATACGACTTGGACTCGACGAGAGGAAATTCAAGTCGGCGGTCCGTAAGAGCACACATTTCTGCTTTGCGACGCAGTTAGGCCGGGCTAGGCTGGCCAGACTTTGATGAGTCAGGGCTAGGACTGACTTAGAGACTTTAAGACGGAGCTAGACTCCAAAACCGAGATAGAGGATTTTTTAGTAGTTTTGTATTTAGTCTGTGTTTTGTGTTTAAGATTGAGTGAACATTTTTGGTGAATTATGGTTTTAGTTTTTTGTGACTTATACTTTTCCCGTTCTTGTGCATATTAAATCCTTGTTTGCTGTGCTGCCAGTCGTATCTCTCCTCCCTCGAAGGTAACGCCTGTGTGCAACCCTCCGGCTCCCAAGTAAGAGTAGGTGACAGAGCGCCCATGCACCCCGTACAGATGGTAAGCAAGCGAAGCGGAAATGGGCGGTCCCGCTGTTTATCTCGCTGATCTTATCGTTCGCATTGATGGCCACCAAGTGGCCGCTCTCGGTGATCCTGGATCGCATTTTTCGTTAATGCGTCTAAAGCTAGCCGACAGGCTCAGAAAGGTGAAGACGCGGTGGACCTAGTCCAACATCAGAACTGCCGGGAACCAGTTGATAAGGAACCAAAGCAGCCAGTATGTAAGCTCTCCCAACAAACAAAGGACCTAATAAAGAAACTACAAAACATGAAAATGTCCAACTCAATAGATCAGATAGAATTCGCTGAACTGTCAAATTGTTCAACAAGAAGAAAGTAAGGGATATTCGAAATTATTACGTGGGGAAGATTGAGGAAGCCGTAAAATATGGACGCAGCATTAAATCTGTAAGAAGAAAGCTTGGCATAGGACAAGGCAAGATGTATGCACTGAAAGATAAGCATGGTAATATCATCAGCAATTTCGATGACATAGTAAAAACAGCGGAAGAATTGTATACTGACCTGTACAATGCCCAAAGCAGCCAAACTACTTTCATTCGAAATAGTGATGAACCGGATACAGAGGCTCCTTCTATAACTAGCGATGAAGTTAGAAGGGCCGTGAAAGACATGTCCAGGCGAAAAGCTGCTGGAGAAGATGGAATAACAGTAGATTTATTCAAAGACGGAGGAGATATCGTGCTTCAAAAGCTTGCGGCCCTTTATACGCAATGCCTCACAACTTCAAGTGTACCAGGGAGCTGGAAGAACGCCAACATTATACTAATCCATAAGAAGGGAGACGTTAAAGAATTGAAGAATTATAGACCCATTAGCTTGATTTCAGTATTGTATAAAATATTCACCAAGATAATTTCCAATAGAATCAGGGCAACACTTCAGCCAACCAAGAGAGCAGGCTGGCTTCAGGAAGGGATATTCTACGATGGATCATATCCATGTCATCAATCAGGTAATCTAGAAATCTGCGGAGTACAATCAACCTCTCTATATGGCTTTCATAGATTATGAAAAGGCATTTGATTCAGTAGAGATACCAGCAGCCATACAGGCATTGCATAATCAAGGAGTACAGGAGGCATACGTGAATATCTTAGCAAACATCTATAAGGATTCCACAGCTACCTTGGTTCTCTACAAGAAAAGTAGAAAGTTACCTATCAAGAAAGAGGTCAAGCAAGGAGACACAATGTCTCCAATGCTATTCACTGCATGCCTAGAAGAAGTTTTCAAGCTCTTAGACTGGGTAAGCTTAGGAGTGAGGATCAACGATGAATATCTCAGCAACCTCCGATTTGCTGATGACATTGTCCTATTCAGCAACAATGGAGACGAATTATAGCAAATGATTGAGGACCTTGACCGAGAAAGTGTAAGAGTTGGTTGGAAGATTAATATGCAGAAGACAAAGATAATGTTCAATAGCCTGGCAAGGGAACAAGAATTCAGGATCGCCAGTCAGCCTCTACAGTCTGTAAAGGAGTACGTCTATCTAGGTCAATTACTCACAGGGGACCCGGAGCATGAGAAAGAAATTTACAGAATAAAATTGGGTTGGAATGCATACGGCAGGCATTGCCAAATCCTAACTGAGAGCTTACCACTGTCGTTGAAAAGAAAAGTGTACAATCATTGCATTCTACCGGTGCTACCATATGGGGCAGAAACTTGGAGGTTACCAAAGAAGCTCGAGAACAAGGACCGCACAAAGAGCGATGAAACGAAAAATCTTAGGACTAACGTTAAGAAACAGGAAGAGAGCGGTGTAGATCAGAGAACAAACGGGGATAGCCGATATTCTAGTTGACATTAGGCGGAAGAAATGGAGCTGGGCAGGCCATGTAATGTGTAGGATGGATAACCGGTGGGCCATTAGGGTTACAGAATGGATACCAAGAGAAGGGAAGCGCAGTCGACGTCAGCAGAAAACCATATGGCATGATGAAGTTTGGCAATTTGCAGGCGCACGTTGGAATACGCCAGCGGAAGACAGGGGTAATTGGAGATCGCAGGGAGAGGCCTTCGTCCTGCCGTGGACCTAAAATAGGCTGATGGTGATGATGATATGATGATGATGATGAGCGTCGAGCAGACGCTCGCGTCTGCACGAGGCACGAACGGCTGGCACGCTCCGGCATGGGCTAGCGTTCCAAGACAGAATAAAAATGCCACACTAAGTGATCGGCTGCCGGTTTTTCCTCTCCCGCGAGAGGCCTGAGACTTTACCGGTCTACGTGGTCGCTCGTCGCCACAAAGACGAGCAAGGTCTGATAAGACACAAATGTCGGCTACTTCAAAGTGAATTACCATACAACGAAAGGCATCCTATTGTGCTGCCAAAGTGGTCGGCTTGTACAAAGCTGCTGCTACGCCATATTCATCAACTCACACTGAATGGGGGAATGAGCGTCACATTATCACAGCTTCGAACTAAGTACTGGATAATACAAGGAAGACAGCTGGTGCAGAAGATAATTGATGGATGTCTAAAGTGCCTACGATTTGACGCCAGACAGCTGCACCAAGAAAGAGCCCCACTTCCTGCTGACACAGTCAACGAGCGACAACCATTTGAACCGGGTCCGTTAGTTATAAAAGACTCGATGAGAGGCACTACAACACTACAACACAGTATGTTGCAATATTTGTATGTGCTACTTCACGACCTGTACATCTCGAAGTTATGGAGAACACGACAACACAAGCATTCTTACGTGCAATCCGAAGATTTACAGCGAGTCGAGGGCGATGTTGCACCATTTACAGTGACAACGAAAGGATGTTCAAGAAGGCCAACAGAGACATCAATCGTATTATTAAATAACTACAGGAAAGAAAGAAGTCTCCAAAAGAGCAAGCTAAGGAGATGAAATCAAATGGAAGTACATCACAGAACAAAGGCCTCATGGGGGAGGATTTTATGAAAGGATGGTAAGAAGGATGAAAACAGCAATAAGGAAAATTATTGTAAAATACTGTTATCAAGAGAAGAGATGCAAACAATAACAACTCAAGTTTAGGCTGTCCTTAATAACAGAGCGTTGACCTATGCACACAGCGAACCGCGTGAGCCTCTACCTATGGTGCCGGCTTATATAGGTGGGAAGCACAGGATCAAAGACAGTAGCGAAGGTGAAAAAAAGGTCAGCACAGAAGAAATGTCGAGAAATAAGCAAAAAAGCACGAAAGATTGGTGGAAAAGATGGAACAGGCAATACCTGAATGAACTGACAGAGCAGTGTAATGCAAGAAAGCAAGAAATGACAGTGAACCAAGGAGATATCGTTTAGATCGGATATTCGGCGGCGTCGACGAAACTCACACCGTCGTTGCGAGCAAAGGCTTTGGTGAGAGCCGTGTCACGTGCTGTGTGGCGTGCGCGGTTGTATTCGGTTGCATGTTTCTGGGGATAGGGTAGGCGTGAATCCAGGCTCGTATGATGGAGGGGATCTGGTGTTTATGGCCGTATTGATGGTGGTAGGTGATACCGAGCAAGGTGAGGATGTAGCGGCACGTCGCTGTGAGTGTGACTCTCTCCAGCTGAGAGCGGCATTGGGCCTCGATGACCTCGTTCAGTGTGTTATGGACGCCTAGTTGAAGGAGAAGGTCAGTGCTGGTTTAACTGGGGAGGGTCGAGGGCTTGTTTATAGAATCCGCGTAGGATGATGTTGAGTTTGTTTTGTTCAGCCTTGTACCAGTTTAGAAACTCAGCAACGTAGGTGATGTGGCAAATTACAAATGACTGGATTAATCGAAGGAGATTCTCCTGTTTCATACCCCCACGGCAATTGGAGACCCGCTTAAAAAGTCTCATGATGTTGAATCCATTGGCCTGGATTTTTGCGATGGCCATGCCATTCGTTCCATTCGCCTCTATAAGCATGCCGAGCACACGGATATTGGTGACGAGGGGGATTGGGTTGCCATCCGTGATGTGAAGCGCAATGTCTTCGTATTGGCGTTTAGCGGTGGAATGTTCCGAACGGCGTCCACGGAGAGTAGACATGTAGAGGAGGAGTTCGGACTTCGCAGGAGAGCAGCGAATCCCCATGCCTTGGAGATAGGTCTCGACTGTTTCAATGGTGGATTGTAGTGCCGTTTTTATTTGGCCGTCACTGCCTTGATGTGCCCATATGGTGATATCGTCAACAAAGATGGTGGGGTTGACACCGTCTACTTGCTGCAACTCCTTGGCAAGATCGATCATGACGAAATTAAAGAGCATTGGGGAGATAACGGAGCCCTGGGGGTTCCCGCACTGCCCAGAGTCCGGGCTTGGGAGCAGAGATTCCCCACCGGCAGGAAGGCCTTGCGATTAGAGAGAAAGTCTTAGACGTAATTATAAGTGCGCGCACCAAGGTTAAGGCGTGAGATGCGGTCGAGAATGGTGGAATGGGCTATGCTCTCAAAGGCCTTTTCGAAGTCGAGGCCAGTATTGCTTTAGTAGTGCGAGTTCTACCTTCAAGTATATGGTGCTTAAGTTGTAGCATGGCGTCTTGGGCCGACAGGTGAGCCCGGAAGATAATGACTGAGTGAGGATCGATATGCTGCAGTATCTTGCAGATGGGTGTTAATTCGGGTGAGGGAGGTATGCTTCATAACCTTTCCCACACATGAAGTTAGGGAGATGTGGCGAAGGTGATCGAGGCTTGAGGGTTTGCCAGATTTGGGAATAAGGATGACCTTTGCTGTTTTCCAGGCTGGGGGAATTGAACCCTTACGACAGGAGTCATTGATATAATCTGTAAGGTGGGTGACGGAGGTGTCATCCAGGTTAGAGAGCGCTTTGTTAGTGACCCCGTCGAGGCCAGGAGCAGAGCAGCTGTTTAATTTGCATAGGGCGGCTTGGATCTCAGCGACACTAAATTCTTCGTCCAGTTGGGGGTTGGGGGTGGAGCACTGCACGGGCCGATTTTGTCAGCCCGGGCCCGGCCCGGGCCCGTTTTTACGTTGGGCTGCCCGCCCAAGCCCGACCACAAGTATTATGGCAAAACCCGGGCCCCGCTCGGGCCCTGAAAATAATCTACGTTACCCGCCCGGCCCGGCCCGCCACCCCTTACCTTAGGCCCAAGCCCAGCTAGAAACCGGCCCGAACCCTGCCCGAGACCGAAAAAGACATCTTTTTGAGAGTCGAGAAGCGCGAGGATAACTCGTTGCACGTTACATCCCACCACAAGAAAGTCTGAGCCCGGCCTGGGCCCGCGTCAGAAAACCCGAGCGCGGCCTGGGTCAAAAATCACATGCTGTGCCCGAGCCCGCAAAAAAAAGTGCCCTACCCGGCCCGGCCCACGGGCCGGGCCGTGCCCGGGCTTTCGGGTAAACCGGAGCCAGTGCAGTGCTCTAGTTGGTGGCCCCGGTGTAGGAGCCGTGAGACTGCAGTGGGTCCACGGGGAGATACTTGTTAGTAAGGTGGTCCAAGACTTGGGCGCGGCCCTGTTTCTTCGTTTCTGTGTAGAGAAGTTTAGTGAGGCAATCTTGTTGGGAAAAGCGGGTTGCTTGACTATGGAGGAGGTGTTTGAGAATCTTGCAAGAAGAGGGACAGTGGATCTTTCTGTGAGCAGTGTTCCACAGTTCAGTCCACTGTTGACGGCTGAGGGTGAGGCAATGGACTTTGATTTCCTTGTTTAGGAGGGCTATTTTAGCACGGAGGCGCCTGTTGAGACGTTGCCCTTTCCAGCGGGATAGGATGTATGTTTTAGCCGCGAGGAGATGAGTTAGTCTGCTGTCCATGCGCTCGACGGGGGCATCCGTGGTAACGGTTTGCGTGGCTGCCTTGGTATCAGATTGGAGATTTCGGGTCCATGCATCAATGTCCGCTATGTGTTCCCGTGCTGGTCAGCGGATAGATGCTTGCGAAATGCATCCCAGTCAACCCAGGTGAACTCTCGGCGTTTGGCGGTGACTGCAGCTGTCCGAGGGAGAAGTATGGCAATGATGAAGTGGTCACTACCGAGCTCACGTTGTTTGTTGCTCCATTGGGCGTTGGTGACATTCTTGGTAAATGCGAGGTCGGGGTCGTGTCGCGGGAAGTGGAGTGACCGAGGCCTGTAGGGAACGTGGGGTCTGTATTGAAAGTGAGGCCGATGTCCTGGGAGTCTTGCCAGAGGTTTTGAGCCGCCATCGTAGAGTAGCCATATCTTCATACCGTGTGGGGGAGGTGGAAGTCTCCACCGATAACGAGCGGGTTGGTGCCCGCTACGTTAAGGTCTTCTTGAAGAAGGTGAGAAAGCGGCTTCGAACTTTGGCAGAGGGATGGCTGTACACGTTAAGGATAAAAATGCTTTCCTTACTTTTCCTAGTGGGTATGAGTTCAACGAGAAGGTGTTCGATGTTTCGGACGTGCAGATTCTGTTCAATGGCGGTGATTCTCTTGCGGACGAAGCTGCAGAGGTGGCGAGAAGCGTCTGACGGGATGAAAGGTTGTTAACCTGGGAGGGTGACCGAATCGATATGGGCTTCTTGAACCATGATGAAATCCGTTTGCCGGGTGAGGGTACGTAAGTGTTGACGGATGACTGGTTGTTTGCTGAAGATAGCCTCGGCAGTTCCGCTGCCAGATAAGTGTATCGTTGTTATGGTGGGCCATGATGGGAATTGGGGGATGCCATCATCGGCAGTGCCAGGGTTTCGCGGGCAGGGGGAGCAGGCATGGGGAGAGTTTGTAGGTGGTTTTCAACGTTCCACTGATGAGAAGAAAACTTTTCGTGGCCGGAAGCTACTGAAACTCATTTGAGCGGACAAGACTAGAAAGAAGACGGCAGTTGCCAAAGGCGCGCGCGCTAAAAAAAGCAATAAAGAGAAAAGAAACATGAATCTTGATTTCGTTCGCATCGAACGCAGCTGTCTCGTCTCGTTTCTGCGACATATGCGTCTTCAAAACATTTGGTGGTTTCTTCTACTTCCCCTGATTTTGTCACCCACAAAAAGTTGACCAAACTTCTGTTCGACCATTCTTACTTTTTATTGTTAAAAATTATGGGGTTTAACCTGCTGTGATGATTATGGACGTTCGTCACTTGCTTGTGTGTCTTGAGACGAGAAAAACGCACAAGAAACGCTAGTAGGCAAAAAAAAGGTTTTTCTTTCAAACACACGATCGGCAAGGAAAGGAAATGAAAAGAAAACAAAACAATGTCACAGCGGATTTTCACGCGGACGCTGATGTACGCGACGCTCAGTCCTACACCACCGTTCGGCGCGTCAAGAGTTCCGAAAAAACCATCTCATGGTTTCGGTCGTGACGATCGACTCGCTTGTCGTTGCCGCGGTACGGTCGCCGAGGCGAGCCGAGGCAGAGGTGGCACGGTTGCTGCTGCTGGAACCGTCGCCGGCACACGGCTGCGCTACCGTGTGCGGCGCCTGGCTATGTTGAGGACAACACTGCGTTGTCCGGCCGCAACTCATGAAGACCGCGACCCAGGGTCGGCCCACGCGGACAGCACCTCGGTAGGCCTCGACCAAGAACAGCCCTCAGCAACTGCGCCCTGGCAGGAGCCGCTCGGCAGGCCTCGTCCTTGGTCCCGGAACAGGCCTCCGCATCTGGCCCGGGTAGGCACGCCTTGGTCACTCGGCCGCAGCAGGAACCACGGCCCGAGCTCTTCTTCCCGAGCGTCGCACCCGATCTGCTGCCACCGTGGCTTCGCCGCTCGAGCCCCTCCGCACGTTCGCCACGTAGCGCTTCTTTTTCTTCGTGTTTTGTTCTTTTTTTTCCAGCTCCCGTGCCACCTGCCCTCAACTCGTCTTCGTCACTTCGGTATGCACTTCTACTGAGTCCACAAGTCTCGGAGTACACGTAAAAAATATATAAAAAATATTGTGTCCTTTCCCCACAATATCCCCCCGCTCAAGAAAGTTGTTAAAAAACAACTTTTAGAAAAAAATAAACAAATGAGTTCATTTATAAACGATGAACCGAAAAGGACGAGAAGTCCAGAGGTCAAACGCGGTGGAGGTAGTCGGCACCTATGTTTTCGGCGCCCTTAATGTATTCAACCACGAAGTCGTATTCGGTTAGCAAGAGACTCCAGCGGAGCACTCGGCTATTCATATGTTTGGCAGAGTTTGTGTAAGCGAGAGGCTGGTGGTCCGTTTGCAGCATGAAACGTTTGCCGAAGAGGTACAGATGAAACTTTTGAATAGCCCACACAAGTGCCAGGGCTTCTCTCTCGATAGTTGAGTAGCGGGTTTCTCGTGCGAGGAGTTTACGGCTGGCATAGGTTACTGGATGTAGAATCCCGTCGTGATGCTGCAGTAAGAAGGCGCCAACACTGGACGAAGATGCGTCCGCGCGCAATATGAAGGACTCTTGTAAGTCCGGTAATCATACAACCGGACTAGACGATAGCAGGCGTCACAACGTTTCAAAAGCTTATTGCTGACATTCTTCCCACGTGACCCTGTCGTGACCTCGCTTCTTGGTTGTTTCCCGTTTGCGTAGACCAACAAAAGGTATTTCTTGCTCGTGTGCGGTGTCCGTTTGAACAACAACCGCGGCGTGTTGCAAGACGTCAGCCGTGAACTCCCTTTCCTCGTATTTCTTTAGGAGGTTGATATGAAATAGGCTCATTCAACCCCCAAGGTCTACCAAATAGTCATATTCATTACGTTTCTCGATGACAGTGAAAGGCCCCTTCCATGTCAGAATCAGCTTGTTCCTATCTGATGGTAGGAGCAGCAATACCTTGTCACCTGGTGAAGCTGTCGAACTCTGGTTTTTTTATCGTAATACTTCTTTTGTATGACTTTGGCCTTCTGTAGTTCTTCATGGGCTACCTTGCAGGTGTTTTGCAGGTGCTCCTGGAGCTCTACAACATATCCATAAGTTGTCTTCGTTTCCGCATCGACGTTATCGCCTGTCCCCAGTTCCTTCAGAATGGACATCGGTCCCCGGACGAATCGACCGTAAAGTAGGTCGAATGGCGAGAATCCAAGGCTTGCTCGGGGAACTTCACGGTATGCGAAAAGCAAGGGAGCCAGGTATCTATCGCATTGTTTATGGCATTCTTGGCACATGTGGGGGACCATTTGTTTGAGAGTTCCATTGGACCTTTCCACCAGTCCGTTTGCCATGGGATGATAGGGAGTTGTAGGAAGTTGACGAAATGAAAGTAGTCGCCCGAGTTCTTGCATAAGGTTGGATGTGAACGACTTTCCACGGTTGCTCACTATTTCTCGTGGGACTCCAACCCGGGAAAACATTTCTAACAGTGGTTCTGCTACCCGCTCGGTCTCAATGCTCGGAAGTGCTACCGCGTCCGGATAACGCGTAGCAAAGTCCACCATCGTTAGTACGTATCTGTTTCCCTGAGCTGAAGTTGGGGACAGGGGGCCAATAATGTCGACGGCGACCCGTTGAAATGGTGTGTCGATGATGGGCATATTCCCCAAAGGGATTCGACCAACGAGGTGTTTTGGTACTGTCCTTTGACATATGTCACGCGACTTTACAAAGCGTGTGACATCCGCCTGTACACCAGGCCAATAAAATTCTTCAAGCACACGATCTGTAGTCCTTCTTTGCCCCTGATGACCAGACAGAAGACCTTCATGTGCCATTTTCATCACTGTGTTCCGGAGATCCTTGGGGACCACAAGTTGCTCCAAGTCTCGCCGTTCTACAGTGTGGTATCGTCGGAAGAGAACATCACGTATCAGCACAAACTCTAGGACTGCTGATTTCTTGGATGTGGTTTTCTTCCCCAACGCTGCGAAACAAGTTTCTAGCATGGGATCGGTGCTCTGTAATTTCCGCAGCTCCTTCGGGCTGATGTCCAATGGGTTAATCCATGGAACTGACAGTTCTCTTTGTTGATTGTCTTCTTTTCCTACAGCTGCTGACACATTATCTTTCCGTCCTCTATTCGGTGAAGTTATGCGTTCACTTTTGTCCTGATGGGTAACCTGATCCGCGCGGACCAGTGCAGACCGAGGTCGCTCTGCCGGATTCGGGATATGGGGTGTATCTGAATGTACTCCTGCAACGTTGCCTAGCACAACTTCATATAAAGGGTTCTCCATGTAAACAGAAAGAACCTGCCCCTTGAAAAACGGAGAATCAATACACACTTCTGCTTCTGGTAAACTCTTCGTAGACTGATACAATAAGCGGATAGTACGGATGCTACCAGTTAGTTTGGAGTCGGGAACCAACGACCGTTTCACCACAACTGTATTGCATCCGGTATCCCGTAATATGGTAACTAATTTTCCTTCCAGGTAGCCCTTTGCTGTCGGCATTTGCTTCGAGCCGCCATCACAAGTCGCATTGCTTTGTGTACAGTCGCAAATGTCATGACTCTGGGTTACCCTTTTCTTTTCATGTCCCGGTTCCACTAACTCTTCATGCTGCGCTTTCTCGGATCCTAGGAGAGAGCATGAGGCTTCCCCTCGTTTTCCAGAGTCAGAGGGGCAACTATCGGATCTGTGTCCTGTCTTCTTGCACGTCCAGCACTGTGGCGACTTCGGTGCTCGGGATTTGGTCCAGCAATCCGCAGCTCTGTGGCCCTGCCTGTTGCACAGAAAGCAAAGCAGTTTTCCTTTGCTTTCGTCTGTAGTGCCCACTTTAACAGCGACCATAGACTTCCCTTTTTCTTCTTGACCCTTAGCGAGATTCACGATTCCCTGGGCTTCCAAGTACTGGTCTGCCGTCGTTGCCAGCATGTCCAGATTACGACATCCTCTTTCCTTCAGAAAGATAGCCAACTTCTCGTCGCACCGTCTTATAAACTGTTCGGACACCATCTTGTCTCGTAGAGCTTCATAAGTCTTCGATGTCTTCGCTAGCTCTTGCCAATGGTCGAAGTATCCCAAGAGGCGCCCTGCGAACTGTCGTCCTGTCTCAGAATTTTCGGGCCGGGCATCCCGAAACTTCACGCGGTATCCCTCTTCTGTATAACGGAACCGCTGTAACAGCGTCTGCTTCAGCTTTGCGTAGTCCGTAGAGTCTTCAGCAGACAAGCGTCCTACCACTGTTAATGCTTCTCTCGTGAGACACAAACTTAGCGACAAGGCCCACTTGTCTGTTGGCCAACCTTGGCTTGTGGCCACCCTCTCAAATCTTTGTATGTAGGCATCCAATTCATCTCTAGCCTGATTATAGGGCGGAATCATCTTGTGCGGGCTGCGAAAACTCTGACCACCACCTGTCCCGTCGCCTACAGAACTCATATTCGGACGCTGCGCCTCTGCAGCTCGACGTCGCTCCTCAAGGAGGGCTCGTTCAGCCTCCATGCGAGCTAGCTCCCGCTCATGATCTGCCTGTGCTGTTATGCGCGCCTCTTCTCGTTCTTTCGCTCTTTGGTCCCTCATTTCCTTCTGCTCAGCGCTTACCCATGCCACTAACGCCTCTCCACTCAGACCCATCTCCTTCCCTAGCTCCACTAGCGTTCTCTTCTCGTCCATTCTCGTCTACTGCACACAAACAACGTGAGGCTCTAAGATAGAAAGAGAGCTTCGTCCTGTTCGCGGACGCCAGAAATTGTGATGATTATGGATGTTCGTCACTTGTTTGTGTGTCTTGAGACGAGAAAAAAAGCACAAGAAACGCTAGTAGGCAAAAAAAAATTTCTTTCACACAGACGATGGGCAAGGAAAGGAAATGAAAAGAAAACAAAACAATGTCACAGCGGATTTTCACGCGCACACTGATGTACGCGACGCTCAGTCCTACACCACCGTTCGGCGCGTCAAGAGTTCCGAAAAAAACATCTCACGGTTTCGGTCGTGACGATCGACTCGCTTGTCGTTGCCGTGGTACGGTCGCCGAGGCGAGCCGAGGCAGAGGTGGCACGGTTGCTGCTGCTGGAACCGTCGCCGGCACACGGCTGCGCTACCGTGTGCGGCGCCTGGCTATGTTGAGGACAACAGTGCGTTGTCCGGCCGCAACTCACGAGGACCGCGACCCAGGGTCGGCCCACGCGGACAGCACCTCGGTAGGCCTCGACCAAGAACAGCCCTCAGCAACTGCACCCTGGCAGGAGCCGCTCAGCAGGCCTCGTCCTTGGTCCCGGAACAGGCCTCCGCATATGGCCTGGGTAGGCACGCCTTGGTAACTCGGCCGCAGCAGGAACCACGGCCCGAGCTCTTCTTCCCGAGCGTCGCACCCGATCTGCTGCCACCGTGGCTTCGCCGCTCGAGCCCCTCCGCACGTTCGCCACGTAGCGCTTCTTTTTCTTCGTTTTTTGTTCTGTTTTCTTCCAGCTCCCGTGCCACCTTCCCTCAACTCATCTTCTTCACTTCGGTATGCACTTCTACTGAGTCCACAAGTCTCGGAGTACACGTAAAAATATATATATATAAAAATATTGTGTCCTTTCCCCACACCTGCCAAAACCACCATCCGATTATGAGAAACACCGTAGTGGGGGACTCCGGATTAATGTGGCCCACCTGGTGTTCTTAAACGTGCACCTAAATGTAGGTAACCAGGTGTTTTATGCATTCCGCCTCAATCCACATGCGGCCGCCGTGGCCGGGTTTGGATCCCGTGACCTTGTGCTTAGAACCCCTTTCACAGCCTAAGGTGTTATGGGCTAATTCCAGTAGCCGTTTATCTCATTCCACAGTCCGCGCCGCCGGTGGCCGGTGTCCGTAACCGCTATCGCCGGAAATGCCAAAAAGTATCCGGTTCCCACCGGGATCGAACCCGCGCCCGCTGCATAGGAATCATATACTCACCACTGAACCACGCAAGCACTTGCTTTCAGGCAGCAGAAAAATGCCCTATAAACGCGCCCTAGGTAGGTGCGCAGGCGCAGACGAGCAGATGCGATTCAGACGAGGCGCGTAATCAACGCGTTCCCGTGCCTACACCAGTATGGTGGCACCATCTAGTTAAGGTGCCTGCAAACGCAGCATGCCCGACATGTAGGTTGCATATAGCAGTTGCATGATGCATGTAAGTGGACCTGGTTAACTCATGTACGTTAACTCTCTAGGCCGTTTTGAAGATTTCAATGAACAAATCATGATCATCGTCATCAATAACAACGTACCGTGATACGGGCCAAGGGATGTGAGATGTGCGCCACGTATTCTGGATACCTCTTGGGTACACGTTATGGCGTCTCCTCGCAAGGTACGAACCGCTGCTGAAGAAGCGAATCGTAGAGCTACGTGCGCGTCTACAACCAGACATCATCGGGCTCAGCAAACTGCTGTGCAGAGAGCATCACAAGCCGCAGCTCGCCGTCGACGCCGGGCGGAGAGTGCAGATCGCTCTCGTCAAAACGAGGCGAACAGACTGCCGCGAAGACCCTGTTGTGCGTGGTGCCGAAATTGAAGCTACCCTTGAGCCGCTCCGCCAGCTTACGCTGTGACTGTGCTGCGTGTGCCACGCAAGCCTGTGACTTTTTTGTTGTCTTTGTTTGTTATTTCTTTATTATTGCTGAAGTAAAAAAAATTACTCAAATTTGTCGGCCAGGATTGCGCTAGAGTAGGTCATCTCATCAATTGTCAATTCTTCGGGCGCCGCATTATGTGATAGTCCAATAAGGACGGAAAGGAACCATGTTTTTGAATAAATCTTAGATGTTCCAGTAAACTTGTGTACGTATTACACGGTAATGTTTCTGTTTAAATTGGCATTTAGCTTGCTTCCTATTTCTTTTTTATTTTCAGTGAGCATATCAATGTTTTTCTCTACTTTAAAGGTGTGAAACACTTCATCGCGGTTTTTTATTATTTCTAGCAAGTATTGTGTGAGCCATATTTCCCTCACGTTTTTTTCAAGATTTTACGTAATGTATTCAAAGTGCCAGATTGGAGCATTCATGTATTTTGTTTTAAAATATGTTGTATGCATTATGCAGGGTTTTTTTGCGTTAAGGACATCAGTCCACGTGACATTACTTAAGAGGCTACGCACTTCTGCGAAACTGTTGTCAATAGTCCGCCTAAGGCAGAAATGTGATTCGTGTTCTTTTTTGGCATGCAATTCGAAAAAAAATAGCAAATGTTTGCTTATTCCTGCCGTTAAGAAACATCCACACGCGCTGTCTTCTACGGAGGTCGTTAAGTGCACGTCTATCAATGTCTCACTATCAGCAGTTACGCGGGTTTGTACATAATTGATGTTATAGAACACGGTAACATTCACAAGCTCAGGCAGTTTGTTAGTCTAGTTGTAGTATCTGAACAAAGTAGGGTAATGTCGAAGTCTCCTAAAATAACTGCTAGTACAGCCAGAGATGCAAAGTGTTCACATAATCGTTCAAAAAATTTGAAAAGTTAGTAAGGACCTTATGGGGGGCCGTAAACAAACGCAGCTCTAAATGAGCGATTCGAGATAGGAAGGGATTGCTTGCCATCCGGAAATATCTAGTGCTCAGCTACGGCATCACACGAATGCCCTTTCTTTGTGTAAACGGCAACGCCTACTTTTGCCACGACAAAATGATTTCCTCTGATAATTAATAGACTGTTCTGCATCAGTGCAATCACCGAACCAAGTCTTTGTAAAAGACAGAACATTAAATACGTGCCCTCACACTACTCAATTAGAGGCAACCTAACTGGGGGGAGCTGGTCCCAAATTACCCGTATTTAGATGGAAAAACGAAAACATTCCTTGTCCTGTTCGCACGCTGTGCGTGGTGCTGTGGAATGAGGCAGTGCCACCCTAAGAGTAATTTAAACATGGTTTATAAAGAGTGTCATAAATCTGCGAGGCTATGTTCAAGCAAACACTGCCTGTACACATTTTTTGTTATGCCCTCTTCTGTTATTATATATATATATATATATATATATATATATATATATATATATATGGCTGGTCATCCTACTTTTTCCTGAACAAAATTCTGCCGTTGCTTGTCACAAATATTGGCATGATTTCTCATTTGTCGGTGATGTAGTCAACCGTCACAGTTTTTCTATTTTGAGAAGTCAGGTTGTCACAGAAGTGAACGCCAGGACACTTACTTCGCGAAAGGTCTTGCTCTTTCTGTTGCGTCCGCTGTTTGTTGACACAATCCCAGTCCAAAGTTCCAACAAGCTACAGTCTGTTGGCTATGCGGAAATCTGACAAGTCGGCTTGTAGGTCTATATGCTTGTTGGCCTTTGGGCTTGTGTCCCTGTTAGCTTGTGGGCCTGTTGGCTTGTGGGCCTGTTGGCTTGTGGGCCTGGTGGCTTGTGGGCCTGTTGGCTCATATGCCTGTTGGCCTAAGCCTATTAGGCCTGCACATAAACAGCCCTGTGTTATTTGGCGCCTTATGAAATTGTCAACGAAGCTGCACATCAGCAGCGTTAGGCAATCGGAAACTGCAAGCATATGCGCGAATAAAACAAGGCCGTTCACGTCAGTTACAATAGCTCGTTAACGTTCACGTCATCTACATTAACTCGAGATCTGCGTCGCAGAAGTGCTCCATCGAGTCGAAATCACACATTCAGATCGAAGCGGTTTTCACGAGCGCAGTCAGTCATTTTGGCCGAGCGAGGCTGCTGTGTCAAATCGCCGTCGCTTGCTGACTGTTTGGCATATAATAAAAAACAGACATTGCATCTGAAAAGCTAAGTGTGTAAGCATAACATAGCGTACAAATGTACCCGTCTACATACAGCCACATTTCATTCATCGAAGC
>NW_023606323.1:0-38191 GCF_013339745.2 Dermacentor silvarum
GGTGCAATTTTTGTACATGTTTACATGAATAACAGATGCAAGTGTTGCGACTATGCAAAAACTTCGAATAAGAAGTGTTCTAGTCAAGCGTTCTAGTCAATTCGGTACTCGAATCGAATGGTGCATATTCGAAATACCGAATAGTTTTGAAATAATCAGCACCGACATGATAACCCCTTAGGAGCGACGCAGCGAGGGGTAATTTTTCTTGTTTTAACCATTGTATTACGAAGAATTACGAGATACTAGTCATCGTTATGTAGGTAGTATACTTAAATTTATTTTGTATTGCAGTTTCATTGACAATAGGCACTTGTGTGTTTTTTATTTGCAATTTTACCTGTTTCTCTTACTGTGTTAGGTAGGCTTCATTGTGTAATGTTTTTATTATGCTGCACTGCATCAGTCAGTTCCTATCTTCATCTTGTGATATCTGAAGGTGGGGACTGCGGCAGCTTCAGAAGTGCAATTTTTGTACATGTTTACATGAATAACAGATGCAATGTTGCGACTATGCAAAAACTTCGAATAAGAAGTGTTCTAGTCAAGCGTTCTAGTCAATTCGGTACTCGAATCGAATGGTGCATATTCGAAATACCGAATATTTTTAAATAATCAGCACCGACAAGATAACCCCTTAGGAACGACGCAGCGAGGGGTAATTTTTCTTGTTTTAACCATTGTATTACGAAGAATTACGAGATACTAGTCATCGTTATGTAGGTGGTATACTTAAATTTATTTTGTGTTGCAGTTTCATTGACAATAGGCACTTGTGTGTTTTTATTTGCAATTTTACCTGTTTCTCTTACTGTGTTAGGGCTTCATTGTGTAATGTTTTTACTATGCTGCACTGCATCAGTCAGTTCCTATCTTCATCTTGTCATATCTGAAGGTGGGACTGCGGCAGCTTCAGAAGTGCAATTTTTGTACATGTTTACATGAATAACAGATGCAATGTTGCGACTATGCAAAAACTTCGAATAAGAAGTGTTCTAGTCAAGCGTTCTAGTCAATTCGGTACTCGAATCGAATGGTGCATATTCGAAATACCGAATATTTTTAAATAATCAGCACCGACAAGATAACCCCTTAGGAACGACGCAGCGAGGGGTAATTTTTCTTGTTTTAACCATTGTATTACGAAGAATTACGAGATACTAGTCATCGCTTATGTAGGTGGTATACTTAAATTTATTTTGTGTTGCAGTTTCATTGACAATAGGCACTTGTGTGTTTTTATTTGCAATTTCACCTGTTTCTCTTACTGTGTTAGGCTTCATTGTGTAATGTTTTTACTATGCTGCACTGCATCAGTCAGTTCCTATCTTCATCTTGTCATATCTGAAGGTGGGACTGCGGCAGCTTCAGAAGTGCAATTTTTGTACATGTTTACATGAATAACAGATGCAATGTTGCGACTATGCAAAACTTCGAATAAGAAGTGTTCTAGTCAAGCGTTCTAGTCAATTCGGTACTCGAATCGAATGGTGCATATTCGAAATACCGAATATTTTTAAATAATCAGCACCGACAAGATAACCCCTTAGGAACGACGCAGCGAGGGGTAATTTTTCTTGTTTTAACCATTGTATTACGAAGAATTACGAGATACTAGTCATCGTTATGTAGGTGGTATACTTAAATTTATTTTGTGTTGCAGTTTCATTGACAATAGGCACTTGTGTGTTTTTATTTGCAATTTCACCTGTTTCTCTTACTGTGTTAGGCTTCATTGTGTAATGTTTTTACTATGCTGCACTGCTTCAGTCAGTTCCTACCTTCATCTTGTAATATCTGAAGGTGGGAACTACGGCTGCTTCAGAAGTGCAATTTTTGTACATGTTTACATGAATAACAGATGCAAGTGTTGCGACTATGCTAAAACTTCGAATAAGAAGTGTTCTAGTCAAGCGTTCTAGTCAATTCGGTACTCGAATCGAATGGTGCATATTCGAAATACCGAATAGTTTTGAAATAATCAGCACCGACATGATAACCCCTTAGGAGCGACGCAGCGAGGGGTAATTTTTCTTGTTTTAACCATTGTATTACGAAGAATTACGAGATACTAGTCATCGTTATGTAGGTGGTATACTTAAATTTATTTTGTGTTGCAGTTTCATTGACAATAGGCACTTGTGTGTTTTTATTTGCAATTTTACCTGTTTCTCTTACTGTGTTAGGGCTTCATTGTGTAATGTTTTTACTATGCTGCACTGCATCAGTCAGTTCCTATCTTCATCTTGTAATATCTGAAGGTGGGGACTGCGGCTGCTTCAGAAGTGCAATTTTTGTACATGTTTACATGAATAACAGATGCAATGTTGCGACTATGCAAAAACTTCGAATAAGAAGTGTTCTAGTCAAGCGTTCTAGTCAATGCGGTACTCGAATCGAATGGTGCATATTCGAAATACCGAATATTTTTAAATAATCAGCACCGACAAGATAACCCCTTAGGAACGACGCAGCGAGGGGTAATTTTTCTTGTTTTAACCATTGTATTACGAAGAATTACGAGATACTAGTCATCATTATGTAGGTGGTATACTTAAATTTATTTTGTGTTGCAGTTTCATTGACAATAGGCACTTGTGTGTTTTTATTTGCAATTTTCACCTGTTTCTCTTACTGTGTTAGGCTTCATTGTGTAATGTTTTTACTATGCTGCACTGCATCAGTCAGTTCCTATCTTCATCTTGTCATATCTGAAGGTGGGAACTACGGCTGCTTCAGAAGTGCAATTTTTGTACATGTTTACATGAATAACAGATGCAAGTGTTGCGACTATGCAAAAACTTCGAATAAGAAGTGTTCTAGTCAAGCGTTCTAGTCAATTCGGTACTCGAATCGAATGGTGCATATTCGAAATACCGAATATTTTTAAATAATCAGCACCGACAAGATAACCCCTTAGGAACGACGCAGCGAGGGGTAATTTTTCTTGTTTTAACCATTGTATTACGAAGAATTACGAGATACTAGTCATCGTTATGTAGGTGGTATACTTAAATTTATTTTGTGTTGCAGTTTCATTGACAATAGGCACTTGTGTGTTTTTTTGCAATTTCACCTGTTTCTCTTACTGTGTTAGGCTTCATTGTGTAATGTTTTTACTATGCTGCACTGCATCAGTCAGTTCCTATCTTCATCTTGTCATATCTGAAGGTGGGGACTGCGGCAGCTTCAGAAGTGCAATTTTTGTACATGTTTACATGAATAACAGATGCAAGTGTTGCGACTATGCAAAAACTTCGAATAAGAAGTGTTCTAGTCAAGCGTTCTAGTCAATTCGGTACTCGAATCGAATGGTGCATATTCGAAATACCGAATATTTTTAAATAATCAGCACCGACAAGATAACCCCTTAGGAACGACGCAGCGAGGGGTAATTTTTCTTGTTTTAACCATTGTATTACGAAGAATTACGAGATACTAGTCATCGTTATGTAGGTGGTATACTTAAATTTATTTTGTGTTGCAGTTTCATTGACAATAGGCACTTGTGTGTTTTTATTTGCAATTTCACCTGTTTCTCTTACTGTGTTAGGCTTCATTGTGTAATGTTTTTACTATGCTGCACTGCATCAGTCAGTTCCTATCTTCATCTTGTCATATCTGAAGGTGGGACTGCGGCAGCTTCAGAAGTGCAATTTTTGTACATGTTTACATGAATAACAGATGCAAGTGTTGCGACTATGCAAAAACTTCGAATAAGAAGTGTTCTAGTCAAGCGTTCTAGTCAATTCGGTACTCGAATCGAATGGTGCATATTCGAAATACCGAATATTTTTAAATAATCAGCACCGACAAGATAACCCCTTAGGAACGACGCAGCGAGGGGTAATTTTTCTTGTTTTAACCATTGTATTACGAAGAATTACGAGATACTAGTCATCGTTATGTAGGTGGTATACTTAAATTTATTTTGTGTTGCAGTTTCATTGACAATAGGCACTTGTGTGTTTTTATTTGCAATTTTCACCTGTTTCTCTTACTGTGTTAGGCTTCATTGTGTAATGTTTTTACTATGCTGCACTGCATCAGTCAGTTCCTATCTTCATCTTGTCATATCTGAAGGTGGGAACTGCGGCAGCTTCAGAAGTGCAATTTTTGTACATGTTTACATGAATAACAGATGCAAGTGTTGCGACTATGCAAAAACTTCGAATAAGAAGTGTTCTAGTCAAGCGTTCTAGTCAATTCGGTACTCGAATCGAATGGTGCATATTCGAAATACCGAATATTTTTAAATAATCAGCACCGACAAGATAACCCCTTAGGAACGACGCAGCGAGGGGTAATTTTTCTTGTTTTAACCATTGTATTACGAAGAATTACGAGATACTAGTCATCGTTATGTAGGTGGTATACTTAAATTTATTTTGTGTTGCAGTTTCATTGACAATAGGCACTTGTGTGTTTTTTTGCAATTTCACCTGTTTCTCTTACTGTGTTAGGCTTCATTGTGTAATGTTTTTACTATGCTGCACTGCATCAGTCAGTTCCTATCTTCATCTTGTCATATCTGAAGGTGGGGACTGCGGCAGCTTCAGAAGTGCAATTTTTGTACATGTTTACATGAATAACAGATGCAATGTTGCGACTATGCAAAAACTTCGAATAAGAAGTGTTCTAGTCAAGCGTTCTAGTCAATTCGGTACTCGAATCGAATGGTGCATATTCGAAATACCGAATATTTTTAAATAATCAGCACCGACAAGATAACCCCTTAGGAACGACGCAGCGAGGGGTAATTTTTCTTGTTTTAACCATTGTATTACGAAGAATTACGAGATACTAGTCATCGTTATGTAGGTGGTATACTTAAATTTATTTTGTGTTGCAGTTTCATTGACAATAGGCACTTGTGTGTTTTTATTTGCAATTTCACCTGTTTCTCTTACTGTGTTAGGCTTCATTGTGTAATGTTTTTACTATGCTGCACTGCATCAGTCAGTTCCTATCTTCATCTTGTCATATCTGAAGGTGGGAACTACGGCTAGCTTCAGAAGTGCAATTTTTGTACATGTTTACATGAATAACAGATGCAAGTGTTGCGACTATGCTAAAACTTCGAATAAGAAGTGTTCTAGTCAAGCGTTCTAGTCAATTCGGTACTCGAATCGAATGGTGCATATTCGAAATACCGAATGCTTTTGAAATAATCACCACCGACATGATAACCCCTTAGGAGCGACGCAGCGAGGGGTAATTTTTCTTGTTTTAACCATTGTATTACGAAGAATTACGAGATACTAGTCATCGTTATGTAGGTAGTATACTTAAATTTATTTTGTATTGCAGTTTCATTGACAATAGGCACTTGTGTGTTTTTATTTGCAATTTTACCTGTTTCTCTTACTGTGTTAGGCTTCATTGCGTAATGTTTTTACTATGCTGCACTGCATTCAGTCAGTTCCTACCTTCATCTTGTAATATCTGAAGGTGGGAACTACGGCTTCTTCAGAAGGGCAATTTTTGTACATGTTTACACGAATAACAGATGCAATGTTGCGACTATGCAAAAACTTTGAAAAAAAGTGTTCTAGTCAAGCGTTCTAGTCAATTCGGTACTCGAATCGAATGGTGCATATTCGAAATACCGAATATTTTTAAATAATCAGCACCGACAAGATAACCCCTTAGGAACGACGCAGCGAGGGGTAATTTTTCTTGTTTTAACCATTGTATTACGAAGAATTACGAGATACTAGTCATCGTTATGTAGGTGGTATACTTAAATTTATTTTGTGTTGCAGTTTCATTGACAATAGGCACTTGTGTGTTTTTATTTGCAATTTACCTGTTTCTCTTACTGTGTTAGGCTTCATTGTGTAATGTTTTTACTATGCTGCACTGCATCAGTCAGTTCCTATCTTCATCTTGTCATATCTGAAGGTGGGGACTGCGGCAGCTTCAGAAGTGCAATTTTTGTACATGTTTACATGAATAACAGATGCAAGTGTTGCGACTATGCAAAAACTTCGAATAAGAAGTGTTCTAGTCAAGCGTTCTAGTCAATTCGGTACTCGAATCGAATGGTGCATATTCGAAATACCGAATATTTTTAAATAATCAGCACCGACAAGATAACCCCTTAGGAACGACGCAGCGAGGGGTAATTTTTCTTGTTTTAACCATTGTATTACGAAGAATTACGAGATACTAGTCATCGTTATGTAGGTGGTATACTTAAATTTATTTTGTGTTGCAGTTTCATTGACAATAGGCACTTGTGTGTTTTTATTTGCAATTTCACCTGTTTCTCTTACTGTGTTAGGCTTCACTGTGAAATGTTTTTACTATGCTGCACTGCTTCAGTCAGTTCCTATCTTCATCTTGTCATATCTGAAGGTGGGGACTGCGGCAGCTTCAGAAGTGCAATTTTTGTACATGTTTACATGAATAACAGATGCAAGTGTTGCGACTATGCAACAACTTCGAATAAGAAGTGTTCTAGTCAAGCGTTCTAGTCAATTCGGTACTCGAATCGAATGGTGCATATTCGAAATACCGAATATTTTTAAATAATCAGCACCGACAAGATAACCCCTTAGGAACGACGCAGCGAGGGGTAATTTTTCTTGTTTTAACCATTGTATTACGAAGAATTACGAGATACTAGTCATCGTTATGTAGGTGGTATACCTTAAATTTATTTTGTGTTGCAGTTTCATTGACAATAGGCACTTGTGTGTTTTTTTGCAATTTCACCTGTTTCTCTTACTGTGTTAGGCTTCATTGTGTAATGTTTTTACTATGCTGCACTGCATCAGTCAGTTCCTATCTTCATCTTGTCATATCTGAAGGTGGGGACTGCGGCAGCTTCAGAAGTGCAATTTTTGTACATGTTTACATGAATAACAGATGCAAGTGTTGCGACTATGCAAAAACTTCGAATAAGAAGTGTTCTAGTCAAGCGTTCTAGTCAATTCGGTACTCGAATCGAATGGTGCATATTCGAAATACCGAATATTTTTAAATAATCAGCACCGACAAGATAACCCCTTAGCAACGACGCAGCGAGGGGTAATTTTTCTTGTTTTAACCATTGTATTACGAAGAATTACGAGATACTAGTCATCGTTATGTAGGTAGTATACTTAAATTTATTTTGTATTGCAGTTTCATTGACAATAGGCACTTGTGTGTTTTTATTTGCAATTTTACCTGTTTCTCTTACTGTGTTAGGCTTCATTGTGTAATGTTTTTACTATGCTGCACTGCATCAGTCAGTTCCTATCTTCATCTTGTAATATCTGAAGGTGGGGACTGCGGCAGCTTCAGAAGTGCAATTTTTGTACATGTTTACATGAATAACAGATGCAATGTTGCGACTATGCAAAAACTTCGAATAAGAAGTGTTCTAGTCAAGCGTTCTAGTCAATTCGGTACTCGAATCGAATGGTGCATATTCGAAATACCGAATATTTTTAAATAATCAGCACCGACAAGATAACCCCTTAGGAACGACGCAGCGAGGGGTAATTTTTCTTGTTTTAACCATTGTATTACGAAGAATTACGAGATACTAGTCATCGTTATGTAGGTGGAATACTTAAATTTATTTTGTGTTGCAGTTTCATTGACAATAAGCACTTGTGTGTTTTTATTTGCAATTTCACCTGTTTCTCTTACTGTGTTAGGCTTCATTGTGTAATGTTTTTACTATGCTGCACTGCTTCAGTCAGTTCCTATCTTCATCTTGTCATATCTGAAGGTGGGAACTACGGCTGCTTCAGAAGTGCAATTTTTGTACATGTTTACATGAATAACAGATGCAAGTGTTGCGACTATGCTAAAACTTCGAATAAGAAGTGTTCTAGTCAAGCGTTCTAGTCAATTCGGTACTCGAATCGAATGGTGCATATTCGAAATACCGAATATTTTTAAATAATCAGCACCGACAAGATAACCCCTTAGGAACGACGCAGCGAGGGGTAATTTTTCTTGTTTTAACCATTGTATTACGAAGAATTACGAGATACTAGTCATCGTTATGTAGGTGGTATACTTAAATTTATTTTGTGTTGCAGTTTCATTGACAATAGGCACTTGTGTGTTTTTATTTGCAATTTTACCTGTTTCTCTTACTGTGTTAGCCTTCGTTGTGTAATGTTTTTACTATGCTGCACTGCATCAGTCAGTTCCTATCTTTTCTTGTCATATCTGAAGGTGGGGACTGCGGCTGCTTCAGAAGTGCAATTTTTGTACATGTTTACATGAATAACAGATGCAATGTTGCGACTATGCAAAAACTTCGAATAAGAAGTGTTCTAGTCAAGCGTTCTAGTCAATGCGGTACTCGAATCGAATGGTGCATATTCGAAATACCGAATATTTTTAAATAATCAGCACCGACAAGATAACCCCTTAGGAACGACGCAGCGAGGGGTAATTTTTCTTGTTTTAACCATTGTATTACGAAGAATTACGAGATACTAGTCATCGTTATGTAGGTGGTATACTTAAATTTATTTTGTGTTGCAGTTTCATTGACAATAGGCACTTGTGTGTTTTTATTTGCAATTTCACCTGTTTCTCTTACTGTGTTAGGTAGGCTTCATTGTGTAATGTTTTTACTATGCTGCACTGCATCAGTCAGTTCCTATCTTCATCTTGTGATATCTGAAGGTGGGGACTGCGGCAGCTTCAGAAGTGCAATTTTTGTACATGTTTACATGAATAACAGATGCAAGTGTTGCGACTATGCAAAAACTTCGAATAAGAAGTGTTCTAGTCAAGCGTTCTAGTCAATTCGGTACTCGAATCGAATGGTGCATATTCGAAATACCGAATATTTTTAAATAATCAGCACCGACAAGATAACCCCTTAGCAACGACGCAGCGAGGGGTAATTTTTCTTGTTTTAACCATTGTATTACGAATAATTACGAGATACTAGTCATCATTATGTAAGTGGTATACTTAAATTTATTTTGTGTTGCAGTTTCATTGACAATAGGCACTTGTGTGTTTTTATTTGCAATTTACCTGTTTCTCTTACTGTGTTAGTAGCTTCATTGTGTAATGTTTTTACTATGCTGCACTGCATCAGTCAGTTCCTATCTTCATCTTGTCATATCTGAAGGTGGGACTGCGGCAGCTTCAGAAGTGCAATTTTTGTACATGTTTACATGAATAACAGATGCAATGTTGCGACTATGCAAAAACTTCGAATAAGAAGTGTTCTAGTCAAGCGTTCTAGTCAATTCGGTACTCGAATCGAATGGTGCATATTCGAAATACCGAATAGTTTTGAAATAATCAGCACCGACATGATAACCCCTTAGGAACGACGCAGCGAGGGGTAATTTTTCTTGTTTTAACCATTGTATTACGAAGAATTACGAGATACTAGTCATCGTTATGTAGGTGGTATACTTAAATTATTTTGTCTTGCAGTTTCATTGACAATAGGCACTTGTGTGTTTTTATTTGCAATTTTACCTGTTTCTCTTACTGTGTTAGGTAGGCTTCATTGTGTAATGTTTTTACTATGCTGCACTGCATCAGTCAGTTCCTATCTTCATCTTGTCATATCTGAAGGTGGGGACTGCGGCAGCTTCAGAAGTGCAATTTTTGTACATGTTTACATGAATAACAGATGCAATGTTGCGACTATGCAAAAACTTCGAATAAGAAGTGTTCTAGTCAAGCGTTCTAGTCAATTCGGTACTCGAATCGAATGGTGCATATTCGAAATACCGAATAGTTTTGAAATAATCAGCACCGACATGATAACCCCTTAGGAACGACGCAGCGAGGGGTAATTTTTCTTGTTTTAACCATTGTATTACGAAGAATTACGAGATACTAGTCATCGTTATGTAGGTGGTATACTTAAATTTATTTTGTGTTGCAGTTTCATTGACAATAGGCACTTGTGTGTTTTTATTTGCAATTTCACCTGTTTCTCTTACTGTGTTAGGCTTCATTGTGTAATGTTTTTACTATGCTGCACTGCTTCAGTCAGTTCCTACCTTCATCTTGTAATATCTGAAGGTGGGAACTACGGCTGCTTCAGAAGTGCAATTTTTGTACATGTTTACATGAATAACAGATGCAATGTTGCGACTATGCAAAAACTTCGAATAAGAAGTGTTCTAGTCAAGCGTTCTAGTCAATGCGGTACTCGAATCGAATGGTGCATATTCGAAATACCGAATATTTTTAAATAATCAGCACCGACAAGATAACCCCTTAGGAACGACGCAGCGAGGGGTAATTTTTCTTGTTTTAACCATTGTATTACGAAGAATTACGAGATACTAGTCATCGTTATGTAGGTGGTATACTTAAATTTATTTTGTGTTGCAGTTTCATTGACAATAGGCACTTGTGTGTTTTTATTTGCAATTTCACCTGTTTCTCTTACTGTGTTAGGCTTCATTGTGTAATGTTTTTACTATGCTGCACTGCTTCAGTCAGTTCCTATCTTCATCTTGTCATATCTGAAGGTGGGAACTACGGCTGCTTCAGAAGTGCAATTTTTGTACATGTTTACATGAATAACAGATGCAATGTTGCGACTATGCAAAAACTTCGAATAAGAAGTGTTCTAGTCAAGCGTTCTAGTCAATGCGGTACTCGAATCGAATGGTGCATATTCGAAATACCGAATATTTTTAAATAATCAGCACCGACAAGATAACCCCTTAGGAACGACGCAGCGAGGGGTAATTTTTCTTGTTTTAACCATTGTATTACGAAGAATTACGAGATACTAGTCATCGTTATGTAGGTAGTATACTTAAATTTATTTTGTATTGCAGTTTCATTGACAATAGGCACTTGTGTGTTTTTTATTTGCAATTTTACCTGTTTCTCTTACTGTGTTAGGTAGGCTTCATTGTGTAATGTTTTTATTATGCTGCACTGCATCAGTCAGTTCCTATCTTCATCTTGTAATATCTGAAGGTGGGGACTGCGGCAGCTTCAGAAGTGCAATTTTTGTACATGTTTACATGAATAACAGATGCAATGTTGCGACTATGCAAAAACTTCGAATAAGAAGTGTTCTAGTCAAGCGTTCTAGTCAATGCGGTACTCGAATCGAATGGTGCATATTCGAAATACCGAATATTTTTAAATAATCAGCACCGACAAGATAACCCCTTAGCAACGACGCAGCGAGGGGTAATTTTTCTTGTTTTAACCATTGTATTACGAAGAATTACGAGATACTAGTCATCATTATGTAGGTGGTATACTTAAATTTATTTTGTGTTGCAGTTTCATTGACAATAGGCACTTGTGTGTTTTTATTTGCAATTTTCACCTGTTTCTCTTACTGTGTTAGGCTTCATTGTGTAATGTTTTTACTATGCTGCACTGCATCAGTCAGTTCCTATCTTCATCTTGTCATATCTGAAGGTGGGGACTGCGGCAGCTTCAGAAGTGCAATTTTTGTACATGTTTACATGAATAACAGATGCAAGTGTTGCGACTATGCAAAAACTTCGAATAAGAAGTGTTCTAGTCAAGCGTTCTAGTCAATTCGGTACTCGAATCGAATGGTGCATATTCGAAATACCGAATATTTTTAAATAATCAGCACCGACAAGATAACCCCTTAGGAACGACGCAGCGAGGGGTAATTTTTCTTGTTTTAACCATTGTATTACGAAGAATTACGAGATACTAGTCATCGTTATGTAGGTGGTATACTTAAATTTATTTTGTGTTGCAGTTTCATTGACAATAGGCACTTGTGTGTTTTTTTGCAATTTCACCTGTTTCTCTTACTGTGTTAGCCTTCGTTGTGTAATGTTTTTACTATGCTGCACTGCATCAGTCAGTTCCTATCTTTTCTTGTCATATCTGAAGGTGGGGACTACGGCTGCTTCAGAAGTGCAATTTTTGTACATGTTTACATGAATAACAGATGCAAGTGTTGCGACTATGCAAAAACTTCGAATAAGAAGTGTTCTAGTCAAGCGTTCTAGTCAATTCGGTACTCGAATCGAATGGTGCATATTCGAAATACCGAATATTTTTAAATAATCAGCACCGACAAGATAACCCCTTAGGAACGACGCAGCGAGGGGTAATTTTTCTTGTTTTAACCATTGTATTACGAAGAATTACGAGATACTAGTCATCGTTATGTAGGTGGTATACTTAAATTTATTTTGTGTTGCAGTTTCATTGACAATAGGCACTTGTGTGTTTTTATTTGCAATTTTCACCTGTTTCTCTTACTGTGTTAGGCTTCATTGTGTAATGTTTTTACTATGCTGCACTGCTTCAGTCAGTTCCTATCTTCATCTTGTCATATCTGAAGGTGGGACTGCGGCAGCTTCAGAAGTGCAATTTTTGTACATGTTTACATGAATAACAGATGCAAGTGTTGCGACTATGCAAAAACTTCGAATAAGAAGTGTTCTAGTCAAGCGTTCTAGTCAATTCGGTACTCGAATCGAATGGTGCATATTCGAAATACCGAATATTTTTAAATAATCAGCACCGACAAGATAACCCCTTAGGAACGACGCAGCGAGGGGTAATTTTTCTTGTTTTAACCATTGTATTACGAAGAATTACGAGATACTAGTCATCGTTATGTAGGTGGTATACTTAAATTTATTTTGTGTTGCAGTTTCATTGACAATAGGCACTTGTGTGTTTTTATTTGCAATTTCACCTGTTTCTCTTACTGTGTTAGGCTTCATTGTGTAATGTTTTTACTATGCTGCACTGCTTCAGTCAGTTCCTACCTTCATCTTGTAATATCTGAAGGTGGGAACTACGGCTGCTTCAGAAGTGCAATTTTTGTACATGTTTACATGAATAACAGATGCAATGTTGCGACTATGCAAAAACTTCGAATAAGAAGTGTTCTAGTCAAGCGTTCTAGTCAATTCGGTACTCGAATCGAATGGTGCATATTCGAAATACCGAATATTTTTAAATAATCAGCACCGACAAGATAACCCCTTAGGAACGACGCAGCGAGGGGTAATTTTTCTTGTTTTAACCATTGTATTACGAAGAATTACGAGATACTAGTCATCGTTATGTAGGTGGTATACTTAAATTTATTTTGTGTTGCAGTTTCATTGACAATAGGCACTTGTGTGTTTTTATTTGCAATTTTACCTGTTTCTCTTACTGTGTTAGGCTTCATTGTGTAATGTTTTTACTATGCTGCACTGCATCAGTCAGTTCCTATCTTCATCTTGTCATATCTGAAGGTGGGACTGCGGCAGCTTCAGAAGTGCAATTTTTGTACATGTTTACATGAATAACAGATGCAAGTGTTGCGACTATGCAAAAACTTCGAATAAGAAGTGTTCTAGTCAAGCGTTCTAGTCAATTCGGTACTCGAATCGAATGGTGCATATTCGAAATACCGAATATTTTTAAATAATCAGCACCGACAAGATAACCCCTTAGGAACGACGCAGCGAGGGGTAATTTTTCTTGTTTTAACCATTGTATTACGAAGAATTACGAGATACTAGTCATCGTTATGTAGGTGGTATACTTAAATTTATTTTGTGTTGCAGTTTCATTGACAATAGGCACTTGTGTGTTTTTATTTGCAATTTTACCTGTTTCTCTTACTGTGTTAGGTAGCTTCATTGTGTAATGTTTTTACTATGCTGCACTGCATCAGTCAGTTCCTATCTTCATCTTGTCATATCTGAAGGTGGGACTGCGGCAGCTTCAGAAGTGCAATTTTTGTACATGTTTAAATGAATAACAGATGCAATGTTGCGACTATGCAAAAACTTCGAATAAGAAGTGTTCTAGTCAAGCGTTCTAGTCAATGCGGTACTCGAATCGAATGGTGCATATTCGAAATACCGAATAGTTTTGAAATAATCAGCACCGACAAGATAACCCCTTAGGAACGACGCAGCGAGGGGTAATTTTTCTTGTTTTAACCATTGTATTACGAAGAATTACGAGATACTAGTCATCGTTATGTAGGTGGTATACTTAAATTTATTTTGTGTTGCAGTTTCATTGACAATAGGCACTTGTGTGTTTTTATTTGCAATTTCACCTGTTTCTCTTACTGTGTTAGGCTTCATTGTGTAATGTTTTTACTATGCTGCACTGCATCAGTCAGTTCCTATCTTCATCTTGTCATATCTGAAGGTGGGGACTGCGGCAGCTTCAGAAGTGCAATTTTTGTACATGTTTACATGAATAACAGATGCAAGTGTTGCGACTATGCAAAAACTTCGAATAAGAAGTGTTCTAGTCAAGCGTTCTAGTCAATTCGGTACTCGAATCGAATGGTGCATATTCGAAATACCGAATATTTTTAAATAATCAGCACCGACAAGATAACCCCTTAGAAACGACGCAGCGAGGGGTAATTTTTCTTGTTTTAACCATTGTATTACGAAGAATTACGAGATACTAGTCATCGTTATGTAGGTGGTATACTTAAATTTATTTTGTGTTGCAGTTTCATTGACAATAGGCACTTGTGTGTTTTTATTTGCAATTTTACCTGTTTCTCTTACTGTGTTAGGTAGGCTTCATTGTGTAATGTTTTTACTATGCTGCACTGCATCAGTCAGTTCCTATCTTCATCTTGTCATATCTGAAGGTGGGGACTGCGGCAGCTTCAGAAGTGCAATTTTTGTACATGTTTACATGAATAACAGATGCAATGTTGCGACTATGCAAAAACTTCGAATAAGAAGTGTTCTAGTCAAGCGTTCTAGTCAATGCGGTACTCGAATCGAATGGTGCATATTCGAAATACCGAATATTTTTAAATAATCAGCACCGACAAGATAACCCCTTAGCAACGACGCAGCGAGGGGTAAGTTTTCTTGTTTTAACCATTGTATTACGAATAATTACGAGATACTAGTCATCATTATGTAAGTGGTATACCTAAATTTATTTTCTGTTGCAGTTTCATTGACAATAGGCACTTGTGTGTTTTTTGCAATTTCACCTGTTTCTCTTACTGTGTTAGGCTTCATTGTGTAATGTTTTTACTATGCTGCACTGCTTCAGTCAGTTCCTATCCTTCATCTTGTAATATCTGAAGGTGGGAACTACGGCTGCTTCAGAAGTGCAATTTTTGTACATGTTTACATGAATAACAGATGCAAGTGTTGCGACTATGCAAAAACTTCGAATAAGAAGTGTTCTAGTTAAGCCTTCTAGTCAATTCGGTACTCGAATCGAATGGTGCATATTCGAAGTACCGAATATTTTTTAAATAATCAGCAACGACACGATAACCCCTTAGGAACGACGCAGTGAGGGGTAAGTTTTCTTGTTTTAACCATTGCATTACGAATAATTACGAGATACTAGTCATCATTATGTAGGTAGTATACTTAAATTTATTGTGTGTTGCAGTTTCATTGACAATAGGCACTTGTGTGTTTTTTATTTGCAATTTCACCTGTTTCTCTTACTGTGTTAGGCTTCACTGTGAAATGTTTTTACTATGCTGCACTGCTTCAGTCAGTTCCTATCTTCATCTTGTCATATCTGAAGGTGGGAACTACGGCTGCTTCAGAAGTGCAATTTTTGTACATGTTTACATGAATAACACCCAAGTAACACAGAACGTAGCGTAAACGTTGCCTGATTGTAACAAATGTCAGGTAACGTTAAACAGCCAACCTCAACGTTGAATGTACGTTGCCAGCTGTACGTTCAAGTGATGTCATAAATAAATGTCACAACAACGTCCTGACACCCACGTTGTGTCAACGTTGCATGAAAACATCAATTTAACGTGTAAATGGTATCAATCTAGCAACGTTACAAAACAGCACGTTCCCAGAAGGTTGCCGGATGTCACCAATATTGACATTAATGTGATGTCAGGCTGCTGTAGCATTTCGCATGTATACGTTCATGCAACTATCAGATATTTTCATTTTCAACTGAACGTTCATCTTTATCATACAGTGAGGTATGGAGATGTATAGTGGTTATGCAGTAATTAATATCTTCTAAGGAACACCATGTTAAATTATGTTTATTATGCTTCTCCACAGATAAGATCTGCTACAAATTATATCAAATGGCAGAAGCATTCACATGGAAAAAATGTTAATTGTTGCAACGGTTCACCTATAGTAGACAAAGTTACGCATAAAAGTATTCCCTTCTTCCACACCAAATGCACAAGACTTTGTGACTGCTTGCACGCCACATGCCCCTAAAAGTGGAAACATTAAGCAAGGGCCATCATGAATTAGCCCAAGCCCTATGATACGAGCTGCATAAAAAGGACGAACACATACACACTGCACAGTGGATACACACAGATCATATCTACTTGTCCATATGAAAAACAGTGCATTTTTTTCAGTTCACGTATGGTTTACATCATAGAAACGGCACTAGAGCAAAGGACTATAAGCCACCAATAGGGCTGCAAACACATCGTACACCAGCGCACATTTGTTTCACACACCACACAGGACACATGCACGCTGCTGCAGACATGTTTTTTTTTGAAGGTACGGACGACAGGAGCAAAACCCGCGCACATTCAACACACCGACACGAAAGGAAATGCGGACGATACGGGTGTAACCTGCGCCACACGAGCTATCAACTCTCGTGGATTTGATCCTTTCCGCCTGCAACAGTCACAACGCGCACGGAAACATCGAACACTGCACATCTGTACCTCCGATATCGTGTCAACAATTCCTGAGGCTACAATTCATGTTGACGACATCAGAAAGTTATCTAAAACTAAGTGACGGCGTAGGAAAAGTAGGCAGCATCGCTAAACGTCATGGATTGGCTTCGAGTCAGCTTCGAGACAGCCCAAACCGTTCAAATCAGGCCACAGCGACGGCTTGAAAAAGATTAACGTGTGCTGATCTCGAAGGCCATGCTTACGCTGGCTGCAGACGGCGGAAGCAATGCAAAGGTAAAATACGTTTTGAAATTTCTTTCTACGATAAACTATTGTCTAAAATATAGACTGTTCTACGGTTATTTTGTCTCGCAACATCTATACGTAGTTGTGTGTAACCCGGCACAAAATTTTAGTATGCGAGTGTACTGGTGTCATCACAGAAGCCACAACATTCTCACAAGTATGCAGGCGGCGCTACTGTTTTTCCTCCGTGTTCTGTGATGGCGGTCGTATGTGCGGGGTGCTACGAGCGTCGCGTTTGCTTGATCGTGTGTTTTTGTGTGTGCTGTTATGAAGTAGGTCGCAGTTAGCGTGCACAGAAGTGCCTGAAGATACCTTGTGTCATGCTGCAAACTCGCCGTATACGTGGCGCGCCAGGCAAATGTGGCCCAACGATTTTATGCCGTGGAGTCCGACCTCTTTGTTCTCGTTCTGGAAATTTGGGTGGACGTCGCAAAGAAATAATGTGTGTTAGCGCGCCTAAGCTCGTCCACTACGCAGCGGCATGTATGCGGGGAGTAACATCGTCGACGCAGCACCGGCAACTTGGAGAGCGCTTCGCGACCGCGTCGTACCATTCAAAAGGTAAGTAATCATGCTGGCTAACTACACGCGTGTTGTGTGAGCTTCTCGTGTGTGCATAGCGTGCGCGAGCGTATGAAATAGAAGTCCCGCGACAACAGTAATACCTGTGCTGATGCTTGCTGAACGCTGGTTGTCAGCACTTAGTTACGCAAGTTTATTGCTTCGATGCGAAATTGAAAATCTTGATAAGCGTTTTCTTCCGATGAGAAATATAACGTTCGAAAATAATCGTGTTCATCATGTGCGTGCGGCGCGTGAGCTCCCGCTTTTCTGCTGAAGTTGCATAATAACGACTCATTTGCCTCTTCACCGATTCTTATTGCAATGATGTTTCCTTGCTTACATGGCAAGGAAACTTGTTTCATATCTACTTGTCCGAAGAAACTTGTTTCCCTGCCATGTTTCCTTGCCTCGACGTTGTAAATAATATCTGCTTACGAAGTTTTCGGTTTACGACAGTTTTAGAGAAAAAAAAATTAAGCAATCACAGCTTGCTACTAGTCCAACTTACTTTTTAAGACAAGATGTTTTGACATACCTTATACGTAACTAAACATGACAGGGGACAGTTTAACTGAGTCATGAAAAAAAATGAATTGTTTTGTAAACAAACATTTCTTTGCTATGTGCTGCTGCGTGTCAATAATTTTACTGTGATCAAAGGGTCCCCATTATCCAGACATTCATCAGTGACTTCTACTTTGTGCTCTGTTGCCACCCTGCAATAATGCAAACATTGTTTTTGTGACTATATTTAGATGCTCCATGCATGTCTAGACAATTTTACAGCTTTATAAAGCTGTGTGCCACTGCTATAAGTTAACGCAGAACTTATTTCATAGTGGCGAGGCTGTGACCCATAACAGTGCCCACATAACGGAGGAGCCACCAGACCCCTTGGCCATGCCTGCCGTAGTGCAACGTGTAATCTGGATGGTCGGGTCAGGTATGTATGTATTGTACGTGTTCCAAAAAATAGCATCTTGGTATCATTTGTGGATAAGTTAATTGACATTAGTCAACACAGCTTACTAAATAGGCCAAATATTTATGCAACTTGCTGTTTATTTGTGTTCATAGCTGTTATGCACACCTTATTGTGTTCTATATAAAAGTAGACCTAACATGTCTTGATGTTAAGTATTTTTTCTTGCATCAATCGCTTGGCTGCAAGTTACATTTTAATTTTGCTTAGTACACACTATTTATCAGTTTTCATTTTCGTTTTCTTGTTTTGAAACTGTTTCCTATGCTGTAGGATTTTATTTCCGAATTTTTAGTGTTTACACTACACTCTTGTGCAGCTTCTGCGCATATAGGAATTCAAAGTGTATTGGCCAAATATGTCATAGGTGTAAGCACACAGTGTGCTTACCATTGTTTAACATTCAAATTCACGATTATTTCTGTCTTGCTCCAAGAATAACTGCCACTGGAAAATACACATTTGATGAGCTCAAACTTCTTGAAATCATACATTAAGGCCAGTATTCACTGTGCTGCAGTTACTACAGTTCTGAAGTGTTTTCTAGTAAGCTTGCTTTTTTCTCTCCCATTTTTTAATATTCTTGGCAAGCTATCCCCATTCATGCAAGTAGGCATTGTAGCAGTTGCAAGTCTATGTCCAGTTATATTATTTTTCTCTTTTTTTTCAAGTCAATACAGCATAGAACACATGGCTAACTGGTAGGTAGTTCATTGTATTGATGCTCTATTATTAAAAAAGCACACTATTTCGCACATGTCTGCTTGCTCTTGCCATGTTTGCTGGTTATTGCAATGTTGCTCGTCAAATGAATTTGATTTCAACTACACCATACAGAACAGTCTTATTGGCTTTAGTGTAATTTTAATAGTGACAATCAACCAACAAGCCCTAATTCTACAGCTGTCAAGAAGTATTTCTAATACTTTGGGGTCCCTTTCCATATTTTCTGTTTCATCCTGTGTATTTGGTCAGCACAGTGGGCATTCGGTCTATTCATTCTGCTTGGCGCTGCTCAGGTCAGAATATGTTCAACCTGCAAGTCCAAATTATAATTATATGTGTACGACTTCATTTACTGGCTGGATGAATTGAAAAAGCATTATATCTAATTCTAAGAGTATTTTTGTCAAAAATACCAGTGTCTAGAACAAGCATCATATGCACTGTAAGCTCTTATAGTTTTAAGTTAGGTAGGCAAATATCTATAGGTATGTATACTTGTGCATATACTTTCTACATATTGGCTAGTGTTTTAGCTACACGAAACAGCCATGTTGTCACTACTCTCAAGTCAAATTTATGGTTGATGCGCCACTTGTTTTTGTTGTCCACTTACACTTCTGTCGTGTCTTAAACACTGTAGATGCCTGACAGCTGAAGTATTGCGGCAGTAGACAGTTTTAGTTTAGCGTACGCTATGTCATTGCGTATGATATAAAATAGCGGGTCATCACTGCGCATGTGCAGAACGCTATCCGACCGATAGCGTATGCATGCTATTTCTCAGATTTAGCATTACCGTCTGTGCGTGGTTTAGCGTTAAACATGGCGGTGGTCCCCGCTGCCCGCTTCGAATTGAATTTGGCTTGGCTTTTGCAGAATTCGCTTCGTTCGTAGCAAATGACTGTGTAAATAGCTTTCGCTTACCGTCAGGCCGCTTTGACAACAGTGTAATATGGTTAACCTCGTGGAGTTTTCGAGATCGCTTCTCGTTTCGAACGACACGAAGCCTAACGAGGGAAACCGACATATATCAGTGCCACCTGTCAGTGAAGTCGAGAGATAGGTGCGACGATGGCATATGACCTCTGAGATCGGAAGATCTCGCAGGCTAACTAAAACTAATAAATGTGTGCTGTTTAGTGTACGCTGTACTATAGCGTATAGGTGTACGCTATTAGTTGCATATGCTATACTCAAACTGTCTAGTGTCGAAGCTAACTGGCACTTACTATTGCTACAGTATGCCAACAGATACCTATCACCGTATTCGTGCATTTTCTAAGAACCAGCCGTGTTTGCTAGGTGAAATTTGTAGTGTACGTATGAGTTTGCCGGTCAGTTCATGTAACTTTTCAGGATAGAATTTACATGGGGAGGAAAAGGGTACCATACAACATGACTGCGGCTAACTGACCATTTATTTTGATGGAAGGATTAAAAATAGCAACACTGGATGTGTGCTTATGTTGTGCACAATTTCGTTCAGAGGGAAGGCATAAGTTGTAAGATAAAGGCATAAAATCACAATAAATGGTATTTGTGTAAAAAGGAAAGTAAATATGGGGGGGGGTGCGCAGACTAACTTCAATCACTTGTCATCTAGAAAGGACGCCTTTTATTTCATGCATTGATCATGGGGTCTGGCTCGCATGTCTTGTTTATGTGGTATGCCTCACTGATCTGTCGTGTCAATTTTTCACCGTAGGTGAAAACAGATGATCTTAATCCAGCCGGAAGTCCTATCGCGGCAATGCACGGCCAAACTGGACGAGCAAGCTGGTCTCTTGAGTGCAATATGGGAATTTATTTGGCACATTTAGTTACTGGCCAGTCTGCTCGGTATACATTTGACCAGGTGTGAAAGAAATACAGTGAGCTGCCTCTCATACACACTAGACAAATTTGGTGGTAAACCTCCCTTGCCTGCTCGCCTTTCTGAATTCACTTGTGAACTGTCGTGCATATCCTGCCTACTTTATTTTTCACTGGAAATGTGCGTGCATAGCAGTCCACATGAGAATTGAGGCTTGCTGAGTTAAAGATGCAACCCAATTTTTCTTGTGTTCGTCAGAGGTAGCAGTCTGTTCCTTTGATCATGTATATATTCACTCAAATGTACATGGGGCAGACTGGCTGGTGCCTCAACATGTGCCCAGGAGAGCACCATAATTCACTCAAGGGAGAAATATGTTCGTGCCACTTGACGATGCACTGACACGACTGGTGCTGCACGCCAAATTTCGATTCTTCATCTATGGCCACCAATTGACCATCAAAATCAGTGACGAATACCACATTAAGGAAATGGGACATGTGTCAGTTGTAGAGATACAAGCTCTACTTTGGCTATCACTAATTGCTGAGAGGGTGATTAGAGACAGTTACTAGGACAGCTCTTCATCTGGTTGGCTGGCACAAACTGTATCTGTTTCTGCACTGCAAAAAGCTGACTCTACTTGGGCTCACTGAAACTGCTCTTTAAAATAAATTCGAAACAGGGTAAGCTATATAATTTTGTTTGCAGCCCCCACACTAATGCCACTGGACGTACCTGCCATTTCCGGTTACATTTATCGCACGGTTAGACATATTTCTTTTTGCTAACAGCACTTATTGACATAAAACCGATGGCCTATTGCACAAGCAATAAAAGCACATCAAAACGCTTGGAGTAATGTCAAATTTAGGTAGGTTCATGTAAACAAAGCAAATTAATTGCTTTAATAAGAAAGTTGTGCAGACTGGGTAGGAATAGAACCTGGAGTGTGAAAGGAGCACGCTTCCCTTACGCCACGGCAGCTCTTTGGTTCTGGCTGACTTAAGGTGTGCCTAGTGCGTGTCACACTGTGCACGTCACAGTGCAGCCATTTGGTTGACTAAAGGTGCTTTCACGTTCCCACACGTAAGCAGTCTTAATGTGTCTCTGCCATCTTTTATTGCAGGTACACCTAGGAAATTTTGTATGCATTGGCAACGAATACTGGGGCCTGCTCCAGTGCCATCGCCGGGATTCCCTGTTCTGCAAAGAACTGGCATAACTGATGTGGGGAGCCCTGGCGCTCGGCGTAGGAGCGTCACAGGGGCTCCTTGTCGGTGCTTGAAGGACGGCAGTGCTGTTGAGAAGCCGACATTAAGCCCCGATAAATTGGAAGCAGTGGGTAGTAAGTATCATTCACATTTTTTCAAGTTTTTGTAATGTTTGTAACAATACATGTATTGCACCGAACTGATTAACTTTTCAGATGCATTTGATGCATATCTTTCGAAATGTGGTGCCCCTGAGGAGAAAAAATCATCTTCTCATGCTTGGTTTTGGCCGAGCGGTTGAATCGAGTGACAAAGTTTTTCGCGTTTAGGTAGCCCAAGAAGAAACAAAAGCAGAATTAACAAACCAGCTTATTTGTGGCTACTCGTGAGTTGCATTTCTTTGTTTAAAAGTGCCTGCGAAGTGGCGCTAACCTACTTATCAGGTCCAGAATTTTCTATTAACACCGCTTCCAAAAGCTCGCGTTCTAATTTGGTTTTTCCACGGCCAGAACTTCCGTATTCGTCATCCGCGGATAGCAACGACAACTTTTGCGGTGTAGAGCAATATTCAACCCTTCTCCCGATATGCAACACCTGTAGCGTAGTTGTAGCCGGTCGTTCAGGCACTGAATTGCAGTGCAGATGTAGGCAACAACAGAAGAGTCAAGACGAGAGACATGCGGCAACTCTTTAGCAAAAAGCTTTATTTTTGCTGGCCCATGTTTATAGCCGTCAGTCACTGCATTGCACATGCGCAATTCGCACACTTAGGAAGAAAGTAAACTCTGTCTGACAAGTGTACAGAAGGTGTGCTGATACACACAGAGCCAAGTCGCGAAATCTTTTCAGCCTCAATTATTTTATGTGTTAGTTGATCACTGCTTCTGCTGGAAACAGTACACTGAGCAAACGACGGTTCACAGTCACACGAACTGCAATGACATTCAAGCCTACTGTCACGCACATTTTTCTTGACATTGTATAAGTGTTCTCTCAGCCGGTGATTGATACAGTGTCTCATTTGACCTATATACTGTTTACCACAAGGGGGATACAATAAACCACGTTGCTAACACAGGTGACAAACGGAATTTGGTGTTTTGTTGCATATGTGTGGCGTGCTGTGACATTGCCTTTGATTACACAACTTTAGAATGATATGCAATTTTCTTGATATTGTGAGAGCTTATGAATGTAGGGTATGACGGCCAGTTTTATGTCTGTCAGATGCAGTGAACACTTGACCTCTACTGTGATGTGATCACTCCATCTGACAGACTTAAAGTGGCTGTCATACCATACATTCATAAGCTGTCTCACAATATCGTGAAAACTGCAGATCGTTCCAAAGTTAAAGTTGTCTTCTTTGCACCTCAGAAGCTTATAAAGTTGTGTAATCAAAGGAAATGTTTCAGCGCAGCACACAAGTGTAACAAAAAGCACAAAAATCTGTTCGTCACCTATGTTATCAACATTAATTACTGTACCCCTCTTTCTTGTGGTAAACAGTACATAGGCCAAACAGGACGCTGTATCAATGACCAGCTGAGAGAACACTCTACAATGTCAAGAAAAACGTGCATGACAGTTGGCTTGCATGTTGTTGCAGTTCATGTGCCTGTGAACCATTGTTTGCTCGGTGTACTGTTGTCAGCAGTAGCAGTGATCAACTAACACGTGAAATTATTGAAGCTGAAAAGATTGCGCGACTTGGCTCTGTGTGTGTCAGCATCTGTACACTTATCAGAGTTGACCTTCCTAAGGGTGTGAATTGCGCGTGTGCAATGTTATGAGTGACGGCTATAAACATGGGTCGCTGAAAATAAAGCTTTTTGTTGGAAGTCAGCACACGTCTATTGTCTCGTCTTTTCTGTCGTCAATATCTGTGCTGCAATTGACCAATATGTTGTACCAACAAGTCAATTTTATCACTCACTCATTGGAACTTTCTTTCATCAAGAATGAAATGTGTTTTTGGTACCGTGGTAGAGCAGTCACATCATTTGTTAATTTTTGTTTTCTTCAAAGACTGAACTGTATGTAACAAGCAGCCGTGGCATTGCAAGGAAGCTTTATGTGAAAGGAATATATTGATACTAACGTCTTAACTGCTTAGCGCAATAAAGGAAGTTGCGGGCATTGTTTTTTATGCTGTTCTTGCTCTCGTGTCCAAACTTACAGCTATAATGGTTAGGCTTTACTGAAATTTTGCTTTTTGATGTTTTGCATTATTCTCCTGTGTAAAGTCACTATTGTTTGTTTCACAGTTATGCGAAGCTTAAGTTGTTTGTAAGCATTTTTATAGCCTGTTTTCACAGTAAACATGGCTTACTTCAGTGTTTCGGATGGCACTTTATAGTTTGATGTAATTGATGTCTCTGCAGGTTACCGCATTATTGGCTTGGAAGCTAGTGAGGTCTGGATGCAAGTGAAGCTACCGAGGGAGGCATGTGTGCATCACTTGTGCTGCTGGCCATCCTCTGCAAAAGTGATAGCTGGCTGTCAGTGCTTGGATGACTTTCTGTTACTCTACGCCTTGGGCTGTGTTGACTACTCACACTGGCTGCCATGTCTGCAAGTTACTGTGTTGTGTTGTTGGTATGTTACTGTGTTGTGTTGTACATTACAAAGTGAAGGAGGACAGTATTTGTGCTTTTATTAAGAAGTATAAATTGTGTTCTGTCATTGAAATAAGGGAACTCGACAAAAAGCGAAAAATTTCGAAGTCTCACCTACATGGGAAAGCAAAATATATTGTGTTGTAGTTGTAGCTGTTAGTAGAGTCTTAATATGCGATAGAAGACCTTGATGTTTAATAGAAAATATATTTAAGTGTGTTATCAGTGTGTTATCAGTTTTTAAGTTACTGTTATATAAGTGTCATTTGTTTGCCAGGATGATGTAAGCAGACAGTAAATAAATGCATGATTTGACATTATAACCAGGTTTGTCTATGGCATTCACTATTATTTAAGTTGGACCAATGCATATTCATGGGTGCATATTCAACCACCACATATTCCTCCTGCACAAACAATTCCTACATACTAGCGTTTGTTCTTAGCAGCTGATGTTGGCTATTATGCAATTTCTTGAAAGCACATGCAGCTACCGACACATGATTTTTAGAGCAGTAAGTCGGAAGCAAAGACTGATTTTTTTCTGTGGTCTAAGCTTAAATGATATGTTTAAGGAAATGAACATTAGTGGAATATATTTACTTTCCTGCTGCGAGAACCTTTATACGAGAACCTCTGCACATTGGACGTGCATGCTGCTTCTCTTGCTGTTATAGCCAAAATGAAAAATTGTTCTTATGAACCACTTCGCAGCTTTGCATTGTGCACTTTTACTTGCAGTTAGCATTTATATGCTTGCTATGGACAACAGCAAGACAAGTCAGGCAAACCACCATGTGAAACACTTTAAAGATTCTGGCTTAGGGCGCGTTGGTACTATATATAGTGCAAGACAGATGAGCTGCCTGTACAGCAGCGCTGTCAGCATTACACGGCTGACAGCACCGCAAACCCTTAAATTTATATTTGTTTTACAGATAATGCATTTTAGTAGTTTTCATGTCGTAAACAAGAACTGGTGAAAACAGCATTATTTTACGTATATAGTGTATCTTACCACAAGTTAAGGTACACAGATATCTTGGTAAGCTACACAATATATATACGTAATAGACGCTGTTTTTCACTAATTCTTGTTTCACATTTTCATGCATATGCAACATGAAAACTACTAGAGTAAATTATCTGTCAAGCAAATATAAATTTAAGGGTTTGCGGTGCTGTCAGCCATGTCATGCTGACAGCACTGCTGTTATGCATGTCTACAAATATTCTGCAATGTCAGTTGAGTGTTGCTTTGACGTCACATACGAACGTTGCCTGAAAGCTCAAGTGACAAAAGGCAACATCCACATTACGTTGCCAGGAAGTTCTGTTAACGTTATGTTAACGTCGTGAATGTGCTGCTCAACGCTGCCACAACGTTACGACCCAACGTTGTCTGGCGATCAAAAAAGAGGACATTAGCAGCATGTAGGCAACGTTATACGCCGACATTTGTGCACATTCAGAGAACGTTATGGCAACATTTTGCGTTACTTGGGCAGATGCAAGTGTTGCGACTATGCAAAAAGTTCGAATAAGAAGTGTTCTAGTCAAGCGTTCTAGTCAATTCGGTACTCGAATCGAATGGTGCATATTCGAAATACTGAATAGTTTTGAAATAATCAGCACCGACATGATAACCCCTTAGGAACGACGCAGCGAGGGGTAATTTTTCTTTATTTAACCATTGTATTAGGAAGAATTACGAGATACTAGTCATCGTTATGTAGGTGGAATACTTAAATTTATTTTGTGTTGCAGTTTAATTGACAATAGGCACTTGTGTGTTTTTTATTTGCAATTTCACCTGTTTCTCTTACTGTGTTAGGCTTCACTGTGAAATGTTTTTACTATGCTGCACTGCTTCAGTCAGTTCCTATCTTCATCTTGTGATATCTGAAGGTGGGGATTGCGGCAGCTTCAGAAGTGCAATTTTTGTACATGTTTACATGAATATCAGATGCAATGTTGCGACTATGCAAAAACTTCGAATAAGAAGTGTTCTAGTCAAGCGTTCTAGTCAATGCGGTACTCGAATCGAATGGTGCATATTCGAAATACCGAATATTTTTAAATAATCAGCGCCGACAAGATAACCCCTTAGAAACGACGCAGCGAGGGGTAATTTTTCTTGTTTTAACCATTGTATTACGAAGAATTACGAGATACTAGTCATCGTTATGTAGGTGGAATACTTAAATTTATTTTGTGTTGCAGTTTCATTGACAATAGGCACTTGTGTGTTTTTATTTGCAATTTCACCTGTTTCTCTTACTGTGTTAGGCTTCATTGTGTAATGTTTTTACTATGCTGCACTGCTTCAGTCAGTTCCTACCTTCATCTTGTAATATCTGAAGGTGGGAACTGCGGCAGCTTCAGAAGTGCAATTTTTGTACATGTTTACATGAATAACAGATGCAAGTGTTGCGACTATGCAAGAACTTCGAATAAGAAGTGTTCTAGTTAAGCGTTCTAGTCAATTCGGTACTCGAATCGAATGGTGCATATTCGAAATACCGAATATTTTAAAATAATCAGCACCGACAAGATAACCCCTTAGGAACGACGCAGCGAGGGGTAAGTTTTCTTGTTTTAACCATTGCATTACGAATAATTACGAGATACTAGTCATCATTATGTAGGTAGTATACTTAAATTTATTGTGTGTTGCAGTTTCATTGACAATAGGCACTTGTGTGTTTTTATTTGCAATTTCACCTGTTTCTCTTACTGTGTTAGGCTTCACTGTGAAATGTTTTTACTATGCTGCACTGCTTCAGTCAGTTCCTATCTTCATCTTGTCATATCTGAAGGTGGGAACTACGGCTGCTTCAGAAGTGCAATTTTTGTACATGTTTACATGAATAACAGATGCAAGTGTTGCGACTATGCAAAAAGTTCGAATAAGAAGTGTTCTAGTCAAGCGTTCTAGTCAATTCGGTACTCGAATCGAATGGTGCATATTCGAAATACTGAATAGTTTTGAAATAATCAGCACCGACATGATAACCCCTTAGGAACGACGCAGCGAGGGGTAATTTTTCTTTATTTAACCATTGTATTAGGAAGAATTACGAGATACTAGTCATCGTTATGTAGGTGGAATACTTAAATTTATTTTGTGTTGCAGTTAATTGACAATAGGCACTTGTGTGTTTTTATTTGCAATTTTACCTGTTTCTCTTACTGTGTTAGGTAGGCTTCATTTTGTAATGTTTTTACTATGCTGCACGCATCAATCAGTCCCTATCTTCATCTTGTGATATCTGAAGGTGGGGACTGCGGCAGCTTCAGAAGTGCAATTTTTGTACATGTTTACATGAATAACAGATGCAAGTGTTGCGACTATGCAAAAACTTCGAATAAGAAGTGTTCTAGTCAAGCGTTCTAGTCAATTCGGTACTCGAATCGAATGGTGCATATTCGAAATACCTGAATAGTTTTGAAATAATCAGCACCGACATGATAACCCCTTAGGAACGACGCAGCGAGGGGTAATTTTTCTTGTTTTAACCATTGTATTACGAAGAATTACGAGATACTAGTCATCGTTATGTAGGTGGAATACTTAAATTTATTTTGTGTTGCAGTTTCATTGACAATAGGCACTTGTGTGTTTTTATTTGCAATTTTACCTGTTTCTCTTACTGTGTTAGGTAGGCTTCATTTTGTAATGTTTTTACTATGCTGCACGCATCAGTCAGTCCCTATCTTCATCTTGTCATATCTGAAGGTGGGGACTGCGGCAGCTTCAGAAGTGCAATTTTTGTACATGTTTACATGAATAACAGATGCAATGTTGCGACTATGCAAAAACTTTGAATAAGAAGTGTTCTAGTCAAGCGTTCTAGTCAATGCGGTACTCGAATCGAATGGTGCATATTCGAAATACCGAATATTTTAAAATAATCAGCACCGACAAGATAACCCCTTAGGCACGACGCAGTGAGGGGTAATTTTTCAATTTTTAACCATTGTATTAGGAAGAATTACGAGATACTAGTCATCGCTATGTAGGTGGTATACCTAAATTTATTTTCTCTTGCAGTTTCATTGACAATAGGCACTTGTGTGTTTTTTTGCAATTTCACCTGTTTCTCTTACTGTGTTAGCTAGGCTTCATTGTGTAATGTTTTTACTATGCTGCACTGCTTCAGTCAGTCCCTATCTTCATCTTGTAATATCTGAAGGTGGGAACTACGGCTGCTTCAGAAGTGCAATTTTTGTACATGTTTACATGAATAACAGATGCAATGTTGCGACTATGCAAAAACTTCGAATAAGAAGTGTTCTAGTCAAGCGTTCTAGTCAATTCGGTACTCGAATCGAATGGTGCATATTCGAAATACCGAATAGTTTTGAAATAATCAGCACCGACATGATAACCCCTTAGGAACGACGCAGCGAGGGGTAATTTTTCTTGTTTTAACCATTGTATTACGAAGAATTACGAGATACTAGTCATCGCTATGTAGGTGGTATACCTTAAATTTATTTTGTGTTGCAGTTTCATTGACAATAGGCACTTGTGTGTTTTTATTTGCAATTTCACCTGTTTCTCTTACTGTGTTAGGCTTCACTGTGAAATGTTTTTACTATGCTGCACTGCTTCAGTCAGTTCCTATCTTCATCTTGTCATATCTGAAGGTGGGAACTACGGCTGCTTCAGAAGTGCAATTTTTGTACATGTTTACATGAATAACAGATGCAATGTTGCGACTATGCAAAAACTTCGAATAAGAAGTGTTCTAGTCAAGCGTTCTAGTCAATGCGGTACTCGAATCGAATGGTGCATATTCGAAATACCGAATATTTTTAAATAATCAGCGCCGACAAGATAACCCCTTAGAAACGACGCAGCGAGGGGTAATTTTTCTTGTTTTAACCATTGTATTACGAAGAATTACGAGATACTAGTCATCGTATGTAGGTGGAATACTTAAATTTATTTTGTGTTGCAGTTTCATTGACAATAGGCACTTGTGTGTTTTTATTTGCAATTTTACCTGTTTCTCTTACTGTGTTAGGTGGCTTCATTTGTAATGTTTTTACTATGCTGCACGCATCAGTCAGTCCCTATCTTCATCTTGTCATATCTGAAGGTGGGGACTGCGGCAGCTTCAGAAGTGCAATTTTTGTACATGTTTACATGAATAACAGATGCAAGTGTTGCGACTATGCAAAAACTTCGAATAAGAAGTGTTCTAGTCAAGCGTTCTAGTCAATTCGGTACTCGAATCGAATGGTGCATATTCGAAATACCGAATAGTTTTGAAATAATCAGCACCGACATGATAACCCCTTAGGAACGACGCAGCGAGGGGTAATTTTTCTTGTTTTAACCATTGTATTACGAAGAATTACGAGATACTAGTCATCGCTATGTAGGTGGTATACCTAAATTTATTTTCTCTTGCAGTTTCATTGACAATAGGCACTTGTGTGTTTTTATTTGCAATTTCACCTGTTTCTCTTACTGTGTTAGGCTTCATTGTGTAATGTTTTTACTATGCTGCACTGCTTCAGTCAGTTCCTACCTTCATCTTGTAATATCTGAAGGTGGGAACTACGGCTGCTTCAGAAGTGCAATTTTTGTACATGTTTACATGAATAACAGATGCAATGTTGCGACTATGCAAAAACTTCGAATAAGAAGTGTTCTAGTCAAGCGTTCTAGTCAATTCGGTACTCGAATCGAATGGTGCATATTCGAAATACCGAATAGTTTTAAATAATCAGCACCGACAATGATAACCCCTTAGGAACGACGCAGCGAGGGGTAATTTTTCTTGTTTTAACCATTGTATTACGAAGAATTACGAGATACTAGTCATCGTTATGTAGGTGGAATACTTAAATTTATTTTGTGTTGCAGTTCATTGACAATAGGCACTTGTGTGTTTTTATTTGCAATTTTACCTGTTTCTCTTACTGTGTTAGGTAGGCTTCATTTGTAATGTTTTTACTATGCTGCACGCATCAGTCAGTCCCTATCTTCATCTTGTGATATCTGAAGGTGGGGACTGCGGCAGCTTCAGAAGTGCAATTTTTGTACATGTTTACATGAATAACAGATGCAATGTTGCGACTATGCAAAAACTTCGAATAAGAAGTGTTCTAGTCAAGCGTTCTAGTCAATTCGGTACTCGAATCGAATGGTGCATATTCGAAATACCGAATATTTTTAAATAATCAGCACCGACAAGATAACCCCTTAGGAACGACGCAGCGAGGGGTAATTTTTCTTGTTTTAACCATTGTATTACGAAGAATTACGAGATACTAGTCATCGCTATGTAGGTGGTATACCTAAATTTATTTTCTGTTGCAGTTTCATTGACAATAGGCACTTGTGTGTTTTTTTGCAATTTCACCTGTTTCTCTTACTGTGTTAGGCTTCATTGTGTAATGTTTTTACTATGCTGCACTGCTTCAGTCAGTTCCTATCTTCATCTTGTCATATCTGAAGGTGGGAACTACGGCTGCTTCAGAAGTGCAATTTTTGTACATGTTTACATGAATAACAGATGCAAGTGTTGCGACTATGCAAAAACTTCGAATAAGAAGTGTTCTAGTCAAGCGTTCTAGTCAATTCGGTACTCGAATCGAATGGTGCATATTCGAAATACCGAATAGTTTTGAAATAATCAGCACCGACATGATAACCCCTTAGGAACGACGCAGCGAGGGGTAATTTTTCTTGTTTTAACCATTGTATTACGAAGAATTACGAGATACTAGTCATCGTTATGTAGGTGGTATACCTAAATTTATTTTCTGTTGCAGTTTCATTGACAATAGGCACTTGTGTGTTTTTATTTGCAATTTCACCTGTTTCTCTTACTGTGTTAGGCTTCACTGTGAAATGTTTTTACTATGCTGCACTGCTTCAGTCAGTTCCTATCTTCATCTTGTGATATCTGAAGGTGGGGACTTGCGGCAGCTTCAGAAGTGCAATTTTTGTACATGTTTACATGAATAACAGATGCAATGTTGCGACTATGCAAAAACTTTGAAAAAAAGTGTTCTAGTCAAGCGTTCTAGTCAATTCGGTACTCGAATCGAATGGTGCATATTCGAAATACTGAATAGTTTTGAAATAATCAGCACCGACATGATAACCCCTTAGGAACGACGCAGCGAGGGGTAATTTTTGTTGTTTTAACCATTGTATTAGGAAGAATTACGAGATACTAGTCATCGTTATGTAGGTGGAATACTTAAATTTATTTTGTGTTGCAGTTTCATTGACAATAGGCACTTGTGTGTTTTTATTTGCAATTTTACCTGTTTCTCTTACTGTGTTAGGTAGGCTTCATTTGTAATGTTTTTACTATGCTGCACGCATCAGTCAGTCCCTATCTTCATCTTGTCATATCTGAAGGTGGGGACTGCGGCAGCTTCAGAAGTGCAATTTTTGTACATGTTTAAATGAATAACAGATGCAATGTTGCGACTATGCAAAAACTTCGAATAAGAAGTGTTCTAGTCAAGCGTTCTAGTCAATTCGGTACTCGAATCGAATGGTGCATATTCGAAATACCGAATATTTTTAAATAATCAGCACCGACAAGATAACCCCTTAGGAACGACGCAGCGAGGGGTAATTTTTCTTGTTTTAACCATTGTATTACGAAGAATTACGAGATACTAGTCATCGTTATGTAGGTGGTATACTTAAATTTATTTTGTGTTGCAGTTTCATTGACAATAGGCACTTGTGTGTTTTTATTTGCAATTTACCTGTTTCTCTTACTGTGTTAGGTAGGCTTCATTGTGTAATGTTTTTACTATGCTGCACGCATCAGTCAGTCCCTATCTTCATCTTGTCATATCTGAAGGTGGGGACTGCGGCAGCTTCAGAAGTGCAATTTTTGTACATGTTTACATGAATAACAGATGCAAGTGTTGCGACTATGCAAAAACTTCGAATAAGAAGTGTTCTAGTCAAGCGTTCTAGTCAATTCGGTACTCGAATCGAATGGTGCATATTCGAAATACCGAATAGTTTTGAAATAATCAGCACCGACAATGATAACCCCTTAGGAACGACGCAGCGAGGGGTAATTTTTCTTGTTTTAACCATTGTATTACGAAGAATTACGAGATACTAGTCATCGTTATGTAGGTGGTATACCTTAAATTTATTTTCTGTTGCAGTTTCATTGACAATAGGCACTTGTGTGTTTTTATTTGCAATTTCACCTGTTTCTCTTACTGTGTTAGGCTTCACTGTGAAATGTTTTTACTATGCTGCACTGCTTCAGTCAGTTCCTATCTTCATCTTGTGATATCTGAAGGTGGGGACTGCGGCAGCTTCAGAAGTGCAATTTTTGTACATGTTTACATGAATAACAGATGCAATGTTGCGACTATGCAAAAACTTCGAATAAGAAGTGTTCTAGTCAAGCGTTCTAGTCAATTCGGTACTCGAATCGAATGGTGCATATTCGAAATACCGAATAGTTTTGAAATAATCAGCACCGACATGATAACCCCTTAGGAACGACGCAGCGAGGGGTAATTTTTCTTGTTTTAACCATTGTATTACGAAGAATTACGAGATACTAGTCATCGTTATGTAGGTGGTATACTTAAATTTATTTTCTCTTGCAGTTTCATTGACAATAGGCACTTGTGTGTTTTTTTGCAATTTCACCTGTTTCTCTTACTGTGTTAGGCTTCATTGTGTAATGTTTTTACTATGCTGCACTGCTTCAGTCAGTTCCTACCTTCATCTTGTAATATCTGAAGGTGGGAACTGCGGCATGCTTCAGAAGTGCAATTTTTGTACATGTTTACATGAATAACAGATGCAATGTTGCGACTATGCAAAAACTTCGAATAAGAAGTGTTCTAGTCAAGCGTTCTAGTCAATGCGGTACTCGAATCGAATGGTGCATATTCGAAATACCGAATATTTTTAAATAATCAGCACCGACAAGATAACCCCTTAGCAACGACGCAGCGAGGGGTAAGTTTTCTTGTTTTAACCATTGTATTAGGAAGAATTACGAGATACTAGTCATCGTTATGTAGGTGGAATACTTAAATTTATTTTGTGTTGCAGTTTCATTGACAATAGGCACTTGTGTGTTTTTATTTGCAATTTACCTGTTTCTCTTACTGTGTTAGTAGGCTTCATTGTGTAATGTTTTTACTATGCTGCACTGCATTCAGTCAGTTCCTATCTTCATCTTGTAATATCTGAAGGTGGGAACTACGGCTGCTTCAGAAGTGCAATTTTTGTACATGTTTACATGAATAACAGATGCAATGTTGCGACTATGCAAAAACTTCGAATAAGAAGTGTTCTAGTCAAGCGTTCTAGTCAATTCGGTACTCGAATCGAATGGTGCATATTCGAAATACCGAATAGTTTTGAAATAATCAGCACCGACAATGATAACCCCTTAGGAACGACGCAGCGAGGGGTAATTTTTCTTGTTTTAACCATTGTATTACGAAGAATTACGAGATACTAGTCATCGTTATGTAGGTGGTATACTTAAATTTATTTTGTGTTGCAGTTTCATTGACAATAGGCACTTGTGTGTTTTTATTTGCAATTTCACCTGTTTCTCTTACTGTGTTAGGCTTCATTGTGAAATGTTTTTACTATGCTGCACTGCTTCAGTCAGTTCCTATCTTCATCTTGTCATATCTGAAGGTGGGAACTGCGGCAGCTTCAGAAGTGCAATTTTTGTACATGTTTACATGAATAACAGATGCAAGTGTTGCGACTATGCAAAAACTTCGAATAAGAAGTGTTCTAGTCAAGCGTTCTAGTCAATTCGGTACTCGAATCGAATGGTGCATATTCGAAATACCGAATAGTTTTGAAATAATCAGCACCGACATGATAACCCCTTAGGAACGACGCAGCGAGGGGTAATTTTTCTTGTTTTAACCATTGTATTACGAAGAATTACGAGATACTAGTCATCGTTATGTAGGTGGAATACTTAAATTTATTTTGTGTTGCAGTTTCATTGACAATAGGCACTTGTGTGTTTTTATTTGCAATTTCACCTGTTTCTCTTACTGTGTTAGGCTTCATTGTGTAATGTTTTTACTATGCTGCACTGCTTCAGTCAGTTCCTATCTTCATCTTGTCATATCTGAAGGTGGGAACTGCGGCAGCTTCAGAAGTGCAATTTTTGTACATGTTTACATGAATAACAGATGCAATGTTGCGACTATGCAAAAACTTCGAATAAGAAGTGTTCTAGTCAAGCGTTCTAGTCAATTCGGTACTCGAATCGAATGGTGCATATTCGAAATACCGAATAGTTTTGAAATAATCAGCACCGACATGATAACCCCTTAGGAACGACGCAGCGAGGGGTAATTTTTCTTGTTTTAACCATTGTATTACGAAGAATTACGAGATACTAGTCATCGTTATGTAGGTGGAATACTTAAATTTATTTTGTGTTGCAGTTTCATTGACAATAGGCACTTGTGTGTTTTTATTTGCAATTTTACCTGTTTCTCTTACTGTGTTAGGTAGGCTTCATATTGTAATGTTTTTACTATGCTGCACGCATCAGTCAGTCCCTATCTTCATCTTGTCATATCTGAAGGTGGGGACTGCGGCAGCTTCAGAAGTGCAATTTTTGTACATGTTTACATGAATAACAGATGCAATGTTGCGACTATGCAAAAACTTCGAATAAGAAGTGTTCTAGTCAAGCGTTCTAGTCAATTCGGTACTCGAATCGAATGGTGCATATTCGAAATACCGAATATTTTTAAATAATCAGCACCGACAAGATAACCCCTTAGGAACGACGCAGCGAGGGGTAATTTTTCTTGTTTTAACCATTGTATTACGAAGAATTACGAGATACTAGTCATCGTTATGTAGGTGGAATACTTAAATTTATTTTGTGTTGCAGTTTCATTGACAATAGGCACTTGTGTGTTTTTATTTGCAATTTTACCTGTTTCTCTTACTGTGTTAGGTAGGCTTCATTTTGTAATGTTTTTACTATGCTGCACGCATCAGTCAGTCCCTATCTTCATCTTGTAATATCTGAAGGTGGGGACTGCGGCAGCTTCAGAAGTGCAATTTTTGTACATGTTTACATGAATAACAGATGCAATGTTGCGACTATGCAAAAACTTCGAATAAGAAGTGTTCTAGTCAAGCGTTCTAGTCAATTCGGTACTCGAATCGAATGGTGCATATTCGAAATACCGAATATTTTTAAATAATCAGCACCGACAAGATAACCCCTTAGGAACGACGCAGCGAGGGGTAATTTTTCTTGTTTTAACCATTGTATTACGAAGAATTACGAGATACTAGTCATCGTTATGTAGGTAGTATACTTAAATTTATTTTGTATTGCAGTTTCATTGACAATAGGCACTTGTGTGTTTTTTATTTGCAATTTTACCTGTTTCTCTTACTGTGTTAGGTAGGCTTCATTGTGTAATGTTTTTATTATGCTGCACTGCATCAGTCAGTTCCTATCTTCATCTTGTAATATCTGAAGGTGGGAACTACGGCTGCTTCAGAAGTGCAATTTTTGTACATGTTTACATGAATAACAGATGCAATGTTGCGACTATGCAAAAACTTCGAATAAGAAGTGTTCTAGTCAAGCGTTCTAGTCAATTCGGTACTCGAATCGAATGGTGCATATTCGAAATACCGAATAGTTTTGAAATAATCAGCACCGACATGATAACCCCTTAGGAACGACGCAGCGAGGGGTAATTTTTCTTGTTTTAACCATTGTATTACGAAGAATTACGAGATACTAGTCATCGCTATGTAGGTGGTATACCTAAATTTATTTTATCTTGCAGTTTCATTGACAATAGGCACTTGTGTGTTTTTTTGCAATTTCACCTGTTTCTCTTACTGTGTTAGGCTTCATTGTGTAATGTTTTTACTATGCTGCACTGCTTCAGTCAGTTCCTACCTTCATCTTGTAATATCTGAAGGTGGGAACTACGGCTGCTTCAGAAGTGCAATTTTTGTACATGTTTACATGAATAACAGATGCAATGTTGCGACTATGCAAAAACTTCGAATAAGAAGTGTTCTAGTCAAGCGTTCTAGTCAATTCGGTACTCGAATCGAATGGTGCATATTCGAAATACCGAATATTTTTAAATAATCAGCACCGACAAGATAACCCCTTAGAAACGACGCAGCGAGGGGTAATTTTTCTTGTTTTAACCATTGTATTACGAAGAATTACGAGATACTAGTCATCGTTATGTAGGTGGTATACTTAAATTTATTTTGTGTTGCAGTTTCATTGACAATAGGCACTTGTGTGTTTTTATTTGCAATTTCACCTGTTTCTCTTACTGTGTTAGTAGGCTTCATTGTGTAATGTTTTTACTATGCTGCACTGCATCAGTCAGTTCCCTATCTTCATCTTGTAATATCTGAAGGTGGGACTGCGGCATGCTTCAGAAGTGCAATTTTTGTACATGTTTACATGAATAACAGATGCAATGTTGCGACTATGCAAAAACTTCGAATAAGAAGTGTTCTAGTCAAGCGTTCTAGTCAATTCGGTACTCGAATCGAATGGTGCATATTCGAAATACCGAATATTTTTAAATAATCAGCACCGACAAGATAACCCCTTAGGAACGACGCAGCGAGGGGTAATTTTTCTTGTTTTAACCATTGTATTACGAAGAATTACGAGATACTAGTCATCGTTATGTAGGTAGTATACTTAAATTTATTTTGTATTGCAGTTTCATTGACAATAGGCACTTGTGTGTTTTTTATTTGCAATTTTACCTGTTTCTCTTACTGTGTTAGGTAGGCTTCATTGTGTAATGTTTTTATTATGCTGCACTGCATCAGTCAGTTCCTATCTTCATCTTGTGATATCTGAAGGTGGGGACTGCGGCAGCTTCAGAAGTGCAATTTTTGTACATGTTTACATGAATAACAGATGCAATGTTGCGACTATGCAAAAACTTTGAAAAAAAGTGTTCTAGTCAAGCGTTCTAGTCAATTCGGTACTCGAATCGAATGGTGCATATTCGAAATACTGAATAGTTTTGAAATAATCAGCGCCGACAAGATAACCCCTTAGGAACGACGCAGCGAGGGGTAATTTTTCTTGTTTTAACCATTGTATTACGAAGAATTACGAGATACTAGTCATCGTTATGTAGGTGGTATACTTAAATTTATTTTGTGTTGCAGTTTCATTGACAATAGGCACTTGTGTGTTTTTATTTGCAATTTCACCTGTTTCTCTTACTGTGTTAGGCTTCATTGTGTAATGTTTTTACTATGCTGCACTGCTTCAGTCAGTTCCTACCTTCATCTTGTAATATCTGAAGGTGGGAACTACGGCTGCTTCAGAAGTGCAATTTTGTACA